>NW_021401542.1:157600-274718 GCF_001605985.2 Dendrobium catenatum | reverse complement strand
TAATATAATATAAGCGTGGTGTTCTTTTTGCTCATAAAGTTTTTTTAGCATGATAGATAATACCATCAAATATCTTCTTCTCACGCTTTCCATAATGAACATATAGTGATAAAACCAAATAAACATTAAATGTAAAAATAAAAAAAATATGCTTACATAACATGGGCCTTGAACACCATAATATATGCTTCCAATATACATATTCAACATAGCTAGGAGCCCAAAATTATCATATCAATATTGTAATGCTAGAATCCTCCAAAATGGGGTCGATAGATTGCTAGAGCCCTTATATTTTTAATTAAAATTTAGTCTTTAAAGCTTCTATCAAATACACATTGTCTTCCTAAAAGAAGTCAGCACCATGTATATGTATTTGCTTCGTACTAGTGGTTTTTGCTTTAGAATCTTGTTTTTTTTTATAATTTATTTAGTTCCCCTATTTTTAAAATGATATCTATGAGGGGGAGATTATGTAAGAAATAAAACTAATTTGCAAATTCAACTGGTAATATTTGTTCATCAAAAAAGGGTGAGATTGTTGCGACCATTACTCACGATTGTTAGCGGTGCGTTCCGTCGGTATTTTCGGCGAAATAAAACCGCCGTAATCGATACAGGGTATCGATTTGTTGTATTGTCATTTCCGCGTCTTTTCCGACGTCCCCCCCAAATTCGTAGGAACCTGTAAGCAATAAAAAAAAAAATTCATTCCAACGCACAACGAATTCACACCTGAAACATATACAAAATACAAAATAATAGTTCAAAAACAAAATTAGACATCACAGATCTCCAAGAACTCAACATATAAGAAAAATATACATTGTCCTAAACACAGATTGTTCAAGTAACTTAACAGAACTAATAGTAAAAAATTACTACAGATTATTCAAACACAGATTCAAAAAAGTAAACCAAGTTCATATGAATAAATAAACAACTCTGAATCCGTGGATTCATCCTCATTGGAAGCTACTCTTTTCACACTGCTCCCATATTTACGCATTCATCCAACAACTGATTGTGTGCTCCTGCAGTATGCATTTGAACAGTGCTTGCAACTGAACTTGCCAACAACTGTGATTTTTACTTGGTTCTAGCTCCGCTTGAAGGGCAGTTATTGTTGACTATGTAAAGACTCATAGAACCTGGCTGGCAGCTGGATCTATAGAGCATCCCTCGTATGCTGAGCTTGCCGAACCTAAACATAAATCTGCCATGTTGTATTCTCCAATCGTTGCGACCAGATGGTACTTCAGAATTATCCAGAACCGTTAGAAAAACCTCGCCTGATTCGCGGTAACTCTCTGAAGCTGTTATACTGCCTCCTATGAAAGTAGAAATATATATATATATATGTATATATATATATATTATGAGACTAAAAATAGAAATTATTAAAACATATTATTAATGGGCTTTTTTTGCTCGCTTCATTAATCCATTGTGATCCTCTTGTCGCTTATGATGTGACTATGCATTCACAGGATAAAATTAAATTAAATAAATTGTACTACTAGTAATCGAGCTTATGAGAAGGAGATGGAAATAAATTTATAGCCTAATTTTAAACAAAAAATTCTTATTTTACCTAAATAATAATTGAAATCCACAATTCAAATGCTAAGATTAAACCTTTCATATCCTTTGTGTGTTGCCTCAGTTGCTCAATGAGTATTATATTTTTTGGATAATAACAAAATATATGACTTACATCGTTTATGTTCTAGTATTTTTCATTCTATGCTTATCTTTAGTGTGTAATATAATATATTTCAAGGAAAATCATACTCGAGATTTGTTGAATACTTCAAATTAGAATATATAGGGTTTTATTGTAATATGGAGTATGTATTTTATATATATATAATTCAATTAATTTAATTTTGATTTTCTTTCTAAGCTAATTGTATACCTTCTCATTGAATATTTTAGAATGATTATATTTATGTAAAAAATCATCTAAAAGTAAGTCTTGACACTATGATCAACTTCATTTAGGATGGCTTAATTCTTACTGCTTTTTAAAGCAATTTTTTATTACAAAAGTTTTTAAACTAAAAATTTTTGTACTAGAAAGCTATATTAGATAGCAATAAAAAAGCCGTCCCAAATGAAGTTTTTTTTTTCTAAACTCATGCTTTCAAATTTTGGTTGGTTTGAAATAACTTGACATATTTGTCATGATGATTGATAATAATAATAATAATAATAATAAGTGTGTATACATCTATTGGTTATTGAAATATGATGAATTATTGAAAACTAGACTATTTATTTGTGTTCCTTAAAATATGATAAAAGTGTAAAACGTAATCATCTATACAATATGTAATATTTTTAAAAAATAAAATTTTATTTTATTGAGTTAAAAATATATTGATTTCACTTTTAAAAAAATAAGATTGTTTTTGTATGATAATATTGCAATACTCATTAATATTGCATTTTGTGATATTCTTATTTATTTTTAATAATCTGACCATTAGATATTGTATTAATTGCTCATGCATTATGGCACATTTGATTTTAATATTAAATTAAATGATTACTCATACACCGAACAATAATATTTTTCATTATGTTAAAATACATATTAGTTTTCTATATAAATCTTTATAAATAATTATATCATAATACACATTAGTTTTAATTTTTTTTTCCATCCTACTATTCTTTGTTAAAATACTAATTAAACTTATGAAAGTAGTTCATGACCATGATTGTGTTTAACATGACCGTAATTTGATCAATTGCAAGTTTAAAGCGTAGTATTATTTTGTTGTTAAATCAGACTCTCTCAATCAACTTAACGACTTTCTCCAATAATGATATTTGGTAGATATAAGCCAAATTTACAAATGCTTGTTTGCTTTTCTATCTTTTATTGTTTATATTTTCATTTTCTTAGAGCTCATCAAAATCTTGATGCTCATTATGACTATACTTTGCATTAGAATGAACAAGTCTTAACATTTTATTTAATAAATGGTATGAAGCATCAAATTAATCATAAAAGCAGCAAGACTATGCATCTTAAAACAACAAGACTGAATAAAAATTGATTTTTAAGAAATATTAGTATCACATCGTAACATGTGCTTAATAACTCTCTCACATAGTTTTAATGCATAGCACATTAACATAATTTCTCTATAATTCTCACACACTTGTGCACCACCTTTCTTCCTAAATATGGGATTCAACCCACTCATTCTCTACTCTTCTAACATCTTCAAGTATTTAAAATAATATTAAAAAATTTCGTAAACGAATAAATTTCTTCATCTCCTAAATATTTTCACATCTCTATTGGAATATCATCATGTTTAACAGTTTTTCCATACTTCATTTTATATAAAGCATCTCTAACTTCAATTGTACTAATATGATGATAATAATAATAATAATAATATATTTTAATTTAGGGTAATAAGCTCCTTAACTTCATTTGTATTTTTACAATCTTCATTGAAAAGTTTATCAAAATATCTCATCCACTTATGTTGAATAGATATTCTATTATAAGTACCTTTTTTATCTTCATCTTTAATGCACTTTACTTGAACTTTTTTTTTTTTTGAGAAATTGCAATTGCATTAAAAAGAAAAAGAAAATACAAATTATTCCGTGATAGTAATTCTATCATATTCCTCCTTTACCAAATAAAAGAAAGGAGGAGGAACATTATTAAGACTCTCCCACAAAAAATCACCCTCCAAGGCCACTAGCACACAAATGAGCTAATTTATTACAATCACTATAAGCAAAATGAAATAAAAGACTCTCAAAATTCTTAAGAAATGAGAAGTCTTCAAGATTTACCTCAGGTTTCGGAAAACCCAGACCTTCAACAGATTTTCTAAGATAATTGATAATGTTCCAATTATCACCTTCTATGACAATGCCTTTGTAATCAAGCATCCAATCTTTGATCATAAACTTGATATGCCGAAAAGCCAATAACTCCAATAAGCCAATGTCCCAATGAAAGCACTTATGACCAAAAGCAAGAAGCATTCTTCCTTTGTCATCTCTAACAACTCCGCCGAGACCAGCTCCGTAAGATTGATTTAAGGCTGCATCTATATTAATCTTGATCCATCCGGATGGAGGGGGATGCCAAATAAAATTCAGCTTAGAGAGCTGGTTAGCATTCCAGAGGTCCGAATAGATAGCATTTTTGGAAGAGATAGATGCATAACAAATTGAATTGGAAACAATATAATTCAATCCAAACTCTCCACCCTCATGGATAAATTGATTTATGCTCTTCCAAATGAAGAAAATCAATGAGCAGTAGAGATGAGATAAAAAAGGATTTGTTTTAACATTTATTTTCAGAAAATGAACACAATCCAATAAAGAATTGAACCTTTGGATTTGAATGCCCCATTGATTGAGTACAACCAAAGCTTCCATAATCTTGCAACATCTAGTAGCTACATGTACTGTATTTTCAATCATATCGCATCCTCTTGGACATTGATTGTCATTAATTAATTTCCTTTTCATAAGAAATCAGTGTATGGAATTGCTTCTTTTAAAAGCCTCCACCAGAAGCAATCCACTCTTGGATTAAGCTTAAGCTTTTTTAACCAATCCCAATCAAACTCTGGATTATTTTTCTCTATTAATTTCTAAAAAACAGAAGCAGCTAAAGAAGATCCAGTGAATTGTTTGATTAATTCCATTTCATCCTTCAAAATATTAGAATAGATTTTGGTATCAATAATAATCTCTACTAATGAATTACCAAAATATTTCTCCAGCTCTTCCTTAATCCATAAACCATTGGATATAAAATCCTGTAAAAGAGGAAATTTTATTTCTGTTTCAGGAACAACAATGTAGGTTGGCCAATCTACCAACCTTTTGTCCAATAGCCAAACATCAGTAAGAGGATTAACATCAGCTCCTGAATGAATTTTTCATCTTACACATGGTTTTAAAGCCTTAGCTCCACTACAAACAATTTTCCATGAAGGAGAAGAATTCGGTTTATATACATTAGACCAGATATCCATCCCATACTAAGCAGCTAAAGTTTTGTTCAACAATATGTCAGGCTTTTTAATAAAATCCCATGCAAATTTGGCCCTTAATGGCCCAACCATATTAATCACAGAATGAATGCCTCTACCTCCATTTTGAATGGAATTACACATCTCATCCCACGGTATAAAATTCATACCGTGAGATCCATCATTCTTATTCCACAAGAAATCTCTACAAATCTTCTCAAAATTTTTCAAGATGCTTGATGGAATGAGAGAGGCAGTGATATAGAATAAAGGAATGGAAATAATGACAGATTTTACCAGCAAAATCCTCCCAGCTAAGGAAATAAATTTATTTCCCCAATTATCCAGTTTGGATGCAGCTCTCCCGATAAAACTGAGATAATCCGAAGCAATCCTTCTGTTTAAAGAGAATTTGAAACCCAAATATTGTGTTTCCTTTAATTCATTTAAGCCCATAAATTTTGAATTCTTTCTTCTTCTGTTGATTTTGACAGCCTTGCCAAAGAGGATGGATGATTTATTCTTGTTGAATGCTTAACCCGTCCAGCTGCAGTAATTAGAAATTAGCATTTTGAATTCTCTCAAATGTTCCAATTTGCCTTCAGAGAACAAGAGAATGTCATCTACAAAAAAGAGATGAGAAATTATTGAAAATGTAGGAGACACCTTAACACCCAACATGTGGCTTTTAGACAAAAAACCATTAGTAAGTAATTGGGAACATAAAATGAACAAAAAAGTGGAGAGTGGACATCCCTATCTTAGCCCGCTTTTAGCCTTAATCCAACTTGAACCAACACCATTAATTTGAATTGAGAACAAAGGATCAACTACACACTCCATAATCAAGTTTGAGAACTTCCTTGGAAAACCAAAGCAATCCAGAATTTGATTTAGAGAATCCCATGATAAGCTATCAAAAGCTTGCTCCATATCCAATTTGATGACAACCAAACCTTTTTTTGCTTTAGAGGTCTTTAATTTATGAAAGATTTCTTGAGCGAGGAGAACATGATTGAACAAGGATCTCCCCCTAATGAAAGCAACTTGAATTCATCAATCAAAAAATGAATAACTTTGGAAAGCCTATTTAGAATCATTTTAGCAATGATCTTATAAATAGAAAGGCAAAGGCTTATTTGTCTAAAATTGGAAGGGATAAGAGGGTTGCTGATTTTTGGAATAAGAACCACAAATGTCTCCTTCCATTTGGAGCACATTTACCAGAAGAGAAAAAAAGCTCAATAGCTTTCCAAACATCCTCACTTATTATCTTCCAATAAGCTTTAATGAATGAGAATGTTATCCCATCCACGCATGGAGCAACATTGTTCCCAAGATCTTTAATGACCAATTCCAATTCATCCAGCCGAAAGTCAGAATTAAGAAAAATAGATTCATCCTGACTGATAGTTATCAGGTTAGACGGCCAGCCATGAAGACAACAGCTTCTAAGTCTCCATTTACTGTTAAAGAAATCAGTAAAAATTCCCCTGATTCGCTCCTGTTCTTCAACTAGAACACCATATTCATCTTTAATTTGCTTGATAAGATTACCATTCCTACGCCCATTATCAAAAGCATGAAAGAATTTAGAGTTAGTGTCTCCTTCACCTAACCATTTAGCTTTTGCTCTTTGCCTCCACCACGTATTCAATCTAGCCAAAGTACAATTATATTCATTCACTTTGGATCTAAGAAGAAGAATTTTTTTTTGAGGAAAAACCTGCTCTCCTTATTCTTCCAATTGGAGATCTTCTATTTCTTTCTTTAAATTCACCTTCAACTCCTCAAGACTTTGATGTTTAGCTTTGCTTCAGAAGTACAAAGCTTTCAAAACCCTGTCAAACTTTTTATTAAGAATATCCATAGCATCTCCTTTGGTCTGTTTACACCAAGATTTCTTCATAACTGCAGCAGCTGCCGGGTAAGACAGCCATACATCCTCAAATTTCCTCTGATTTTTCCTCCAGACCACAGGCATGATGATTTTCAAAATAATAGGATTGTGATTAGAAGCTACCCTCAGCAAGTGTCTAACAGTAGCAAGAGAAAGCAATTCCAGGATTCAACAGACATCTATCTAATCTTTCATGGATGTGAGCCGTTCCATCATTGTTATTGCACCAGGTGTACTTGGGCCCAAGGAATCCTATGTCATGTAAATATGCACAGTTCATAAAATTCTTCATCTCCATTGGACCTTTAGCAAAAGAGAATCTCTTCCCTCCTTTCTTATCCTCTTGAGATAAGAGACAATTAAAGTCTTCTCCAACAACATAAGGATGATCCATTCTATGATGTTGCTCCAAAATCTGCCATAAATTTCTTCTAGTGTACAGATCTCTACCACCATATACCGTTGAAATTACCCACATACCTTTGTTGATGATATTGAGTTCTCCCACAATACATTGATTTGTTGCTACCAGGACAGAAAAAGAAGCCAGAACTTTCCTCCACAACACCATAATCCCTCCTGACATTCCACTAGAGGGGAAGATAAAGAAGTCCCATTCACCTCCCAAGAATTTATCAAATTTTTCCCTGTCAAAGGACAGAATTTTTGTCTCCACCAGACCCACAAACAGTGCATCCCATTCCCTAACAACTTCCTTCAGATATAAGGTGGCTTCCTTCTTGCGAGCCCCCCTACAATTCCAAAAAACTAAAGAAGTCATTTGGATAAGAAAGGGGAGGATCCCGCATTTCTTCTCTTCTTATCATTCAATTTGTTCAATCTAGCTGAGTTATTAAGGGGACCAAGATTTCTAAGTTCTTTGGATAATATCAGTTTGCTCCCTCCAATAACCGTTTTACCCAAACATCCGGGATCTTTATCAAATACTTCCATAGCAGATTTAGGAGTTATTTCCCTCTTTTCAATAAACGAATTTTCAATAGGATCCTCCAACAATTCCCCTTCTTCCACCTCCACACAACTATTTCCCTCTTTATCAATAGCATTATCTTCCATTATAGCATTAAGAATATCAAATTTATTAGCATCAACACTAATAAAATTCGAAGCCAAAGAAAGAGGAATACCAAGATTATCCTGAGTAGAAGCATTCCTGAAGATTGACCTCTCTTCAGAAACAGGGTCTTCAATAGTTCTGTCAGTCACCACCAAATCACTTGTCTTGTAATTTTTTGTCCTTGAAGAAACCGCTAGATTGATGCTATTATCAACAATTTTATCAGAATTTGCTGAATAATTTTTAAAGTCCCCCACCACATTCACATCAGGAGCATTACTTTTTGAAGTAGATAAAGGATCCACTCCACTACTTCTCCTAGCATATCCAGGTAGAGTGTCCACTCTTGCTTTCCATACAGCTCCAGGTTTAGAAATGGAAGAATTCCTCTGAGCTCCTATATTTCTTCTTAACTTCTTCTTATTATTGACCAGAATCCACGGACCGTATGTCTGTTCCTCCAAGGCTTCAGCTGGTTCAATAGTTCTTTCCAAATCATTGTTGTTTCCACCTTTCTTCTTCATACAACTGGATGAATTGTGTTTCTTCAGTTCAGGACAGAGTTCAGCCACATGCCCAATTCTACCACATTGAAAGCATAAAGAGGAAATCTTCTCATACTCAAATTTCTGAAAAAATCTTCCCTCACTTCCATCAACCCAAACTCCTAAATGAAGTTTTTTATCAAGCTCAACTCGAATACAAATTCGCGCAAACTCCCTTCTTCCCCATTGAAATATATTGCCATCAATTAAGAGAGGAGTACCAACCATTGAGGCAATCCTTGATACATTCGTTTCATCCCAACAATATAAAGGGAGGTTGGGCATTCTTATCCAAATCGGAGAAACCAGCCCTTTCAAGGACACCGGATTGAATGAAGGATTCCACCTTTCCATTCCAACGATATGGTTATTAACAAACCAAGGACCACCAGCAAATACCTTTTCCCATGCTATCATTCGTCAAGAAAGAACAAAGAACCCATCCAGATCCCAGCACCGTCAGATTGAACTTCCCAAAATGAGTCCATTGTCTTCTCAGCTCTCCTGCAATCACCTGGGTAGGAAGTGTTCTGCCAAACTCTTTAACTACCAATGAGGACTGTAATTTCAACATGTTGTTTTGAACATTAGGTTCGTAAAGCCGAACCACATATCCATCTTCTGAATAATAATGATCAACATTCTTCATGTCCACCTTGATGTATGGACGCTTCAATCAAGGATTACCAGTTCTTCCTTCAACAACTTCCAAATTGTTGCTACTAACTTCTTTAGGAGGAACAGGCACAGAAGCGTTATCACAACCATTTGAAATACCATTTGGATTCTCAATGAAATTCATAGCCTTAACAACCACATAATCAGGTTTTGTGTTCACAAACCTATTCACAAACAACTTCATGCACATGATGAAGAATCCATAAGAGAATTGTAACGAAAACCAGGTGAATTATTCAAAATCACCTCCTCCATAATCTACTTTCCTTTACCTTCTACTAGAGTAGAAATAAGAGTTCTAGCCTCAGACGGTTCCTTGATTCGCAGATAACCATATGATCAGAAACCACTTGGAACAGATAAGCAATTTGATTTATCTGGTTCAGGAATCAAATTATGGCCATCACCGTCGGACGACGGAAGGCCGTTCATGACGGGCGAAATAACCGCACCGAAAAGTCGAAGACGAAATTTGAAAAACCATTGAAAATTCTGGACCTTCTCTCTCTAACCTTCTCTCTCTACTTTACTTGAACTTAATCATTACTTCTCTTCTATTTTCTTAGCTAACTTATACATACAATTTGTGTCATTCTTAGTATCTAATATATTATATAAATTATTAAAAGCTATATTTTTTTCTTTCTTAGACTCCTTCCGGGCCCATTTATATTTTTTTTATTTTTTTCAAGCATTTATATCTAAACCAATTTTTATAATTTTTTTTACTTTTTATCATTTCTTGCACATTTGGATTCCACCGCCAACTATTTTTATTATTAAGGAATTTTCTCCTCGATACTCCACACATATATTTTACAACATTCTTAAAATCATTAGTTGTTTTTTCAAACATAACATTAGCTTTCTTAGTCACAGTCAAAATCTTAAGATTTTAAATCTTACTCTAAAAAATATTTTTGTTAGTATTATGTTTGATGTATTATCATAAAATTATCTTGATCAAGCACAATCTCGAGGCAAAATCTTCCCAGAAACTTCAAAAATTAAAATTGAGAGAAGTTGAACTCCGATTTTAGCGAGCTTATAGTCAAACTGAGCGTCTAGGAAATACAAACACAACGACACCAAATTCGACCCAATCCGAGCCCAAATGGGTCCGAATCATGGACCCGAAGCGCTGTTGGAAGGTTCAAAAATCAATTTGAGTTAGCAAACGGTCTCCGATTTTAAAAAGCTTATACTCGAATCGAACGGCTTGACGAGAAAAATCCAACGAGCCCAAGATCACAGAATTCTGACATCATTAAGGCCTTCAAATGTCCAACGAACGGTTCACGATCGTAGGATTCGACATCGGCCGTTCATTCAACCACTCCCTATTCGCCCCTAATCTCACGCCTATTTACGAGCTATGTCACTCCAAAAAATCTATAAATAGAGCCCTCATTCTTCACAAGAGAGGATCTAAGCAAGAAGAGAAGAGAAGGAAGAAGCTCCTCCTCGACCGCCTCCGGAACATCGCCGGACCACCGCCGGAACATCGCCGGACCACTGCAGAAACATCGCCGGACCACCGCAGGAACATCGCTGGACCACCGCAGGAACCTCGCCAGACCACCGCAGGAACCTCGCCGGACCACCGCCGAAGCCTCGCCGGACCACCGCCGGAGCTTTGTTGCACCACCACCTCAAGGCCCGACGTTCTACTCAAGACCCGAAGTTCTGTTCAAGGCCAGACTACCAACTAACACCCGAACTGCTAGGTTACTTCCAAGTGATGCCAGGGTACTACCAAGTGACACCAGGTCTAACACCAGACTTCTATCGAACCATTGCTAATTGTAATCTGATCGCCCTTGGAGGCGGGTCAGCCCTTTGTAACTAACTCAAATTATAGTGGAATCATTTTCAACTGGGCTAGGCCCCGTGATTTTTCCCCTTTTTAAGGGTTTTCCACATAAAGAGTCTTGTTTTCTCTGTGTGTGTGCTGGATATCCGTGTAAAGCTAAGACGTATAATTAAAACTCTATTGCCGCGTATATTCAAGCCCGCAACAATTTTAATACTCCCATCTAATCATTGTATAAAATTTTACTTTATTTTTCATATTATGTCATTTTATCTTAAAGTCCAAAACTAATAAGTAATGTTTGATACATAAACTTTTACTCAAAATAACTTTATAATCTTTACATTCTATTTTCTTATAAGAAAATAAACATTATGAGTTTTGTGATAATCATTCTTATAAGTGATGAGATATTCATCTTTTTTCTTAAATAATATATTAATAATTACAAACTTATAAACCTGAGCGAAATCTAATATGGTTATACTATATTCATTAGTCACTCCAAGTTCATAGCCACTATGATTGCTTTTAGAATCTTCTACCGTTCTACCAATATGTTCATTTAAATCTCTTTAATAAATTTTTTTCTTCAAGATGTATCATTTCTATTAATGTTTTTAAATCATTCAAAAATTTTAATTTTGAACACATAACTAAACATATCTATAAAATATAAGAACTTATAATATTAATAATCTTTAAAGCTATAATTTATCTATAATTATATTAATTTTTACAATATTAGTCTTCAAACTCTTACTATAATCACACATTCACAATTTATAGTATGACTTCTACCTAAACACTATAGTTTAAATCTTAAACTATCAATCTCATTATATTTTAACTAATGAAAATTTTTTGATTACAAGACATTAGAAAAATTGTACATTAAAATTTAACAAAAAAATATACACCTATTAGAAGGAGAACAAGAATAATAGTAGTTTATATGTCTATTATTTAAATTTAAATATTAAAAAAAATGCTTAAATAAATAGATAAAATTTTCACTGTTTTTAATATCATTATTTTAATAATTTCAACATGCTCCCATTAAATTTTTTTTAAATATTAATAATATGCACTTAATTCAAAGTGCAATTAAATTAGTATGTTTATATGTTCTTTAGAGTAGCATGTCTACGTTAACGGTATTATGGTAAAGGCCTAGATGTCAAAATGGGTTGATGATTTTAATTCGAGTTGGACCCAAAAATGACCTGACCTGAATCAAGTCAATATGAACCTGATAAACGGGTAAAAAAAATCAAACTGAACACAATCTACTAGCAACCTGAATGAAGCAAACCCGAACCATTAACCCTCTTTTGTTAAAAGTTTTCTTACAACATATTAATTATTATATGTGATCAAAATTAAAAAAATTTATATTTACAAGAAAAACATTTTAATGATAAAAGATATTAAATATATTATTTTCTGATAAAAAATAAGTTTATGAGCCAACCTAAATCTGTCTCATTTAACAAACCTACCGGAAAATACAATTTGGTGGATTCTCATCGGGTGATCGTACATATTGATTGGGTAGGCCTGAAGTCCGAATAAGGCCATACTTGCTCACGGGTCGGGTCGAAGTCGTGGCCCGATAACTGAAGCGTTGTAAGTTTCTGAATGAAAATTTGCAATCTTGGTATGCCTTCGGTTTCCGTTCATTGCATGCTTTAGATGGGAGGGTTTACTGATTCTCGGAGTCCAGGCAATCGGACGGAGGCAAGTTCTCTAAGTCCTTGTAACTTCTCTTCTTTCGCTTCACGAATTTTCTTGATTATTTGAGCTTTTGACATAAAGTAATGGTTAAAGGTCCTTGTATGATTTATCTTTCGGGGGTTTTCTTACATTTGTAATTTCGGGGTTTTATATATGCCTTCACGCCTAGGTGTTAATTAGGGTTTGGTTTGGCAGTTGGTCTGCCCTTCTTTTTGGAGATTGATAATTACAAGGGATGTTTGGCTGCTAGTAGGGTTTATTTCCCTTATTTCAAATAAGATTCAGCAACTTCTGAGATTATTAAATCCTCTGAATCTTTTACTCATATTAGATCATGAAAAACTGTTTGAATTTTTGTTTCAGAAATTTAAATGAATAGGAGAATAGGCCAAAAAATTAGAGGGGAGGGTAAGAAAGAGCATTAGGGTTGAACCAAAACTTGGTTCCACCACTAGTCAAGGCCACGCACTTTTTTCATAGTGTATATGGGCTAATCAACACAACAGACATTGTTTAAAATCAGCACAGATTATTGAGTTGCCTTCCAAAAATTTCAAAAGAGATAATGCTCTCCATTGCTTGGTTTAAAAGCCAGAACAGATTCTGATCAAAATAATCAAAGCTCAAGTAAAATCACAACACTTTAAAGACATATTTGACCAGTATTTAGTACAACAACAACATCAAGCCTTTGTCCTACTACGTGGGGTCGGCTACATGAATTCTTTTTCACCATTGTGTCCTATTAAAAGTCAAATTCTCATTTAAATCTAACAGAGAAAGATCATTTCTAATATTTTCTAACCAAGTATTTTTAGGTATATTTCTTCCTTTCTTAACAGAAGTCAAATATAATACCTCAACTTTCCTAATCGGGTCATCGGAAGGCCTCTATTTAAGGTGACCAAAACATCTAAGGAAACTCTCTCTAATCTTATCTTCCACTGGAGCTACTCCAACCTTTTCACGTATATGCTTATTTCGTATCCTATTTCTAAGGGTAAAGCCACTCATCCACATAAGCATCCTCATCCATGTAACACTTAACTTAGTATTATGCTTCTCTTTTAATGGCCAACATTCGGCTCCATAAAGCATTGTAGGTTTCACCACCATCTTATAAAACTTTTCCTTAAGTTTGAGAGGGACTTTTCTATCGCACAACAAGCCCGATGCATTCCTCCACTTCAACCATCCAACTTGAATTCTGCTGATAATATCCCCATCTATTTCACCATCACTTTGAACAATAGATCCAAGATATCTAAAACGTGTACTCTTATTAATGACTTGATCGCCCAAAGTCACAATCCCCTCACTAGATAGCACTTCTCTTGGCCAGTATTTAGTAATTATAAAAGAGGTGCATAATAGAATATTACATACAAGTTTTCCAATTAATTTATCAAAAGTTTTTACAAACTTGAACTAATCAAAATATTACATTTAACTATATAATACATTATGACCTTTTCACCTGACATCTTAACAATGATGATAATGAGGTTCATGATAATTTTCTTGTTTTGAAATGAGATCAACTCCAGCCTTGATTTAGAAATGCAGCACCTATGGGCCTTCAACTTTGTTCTCGACAACAGCAGCAAGGGACATCTTAGGGCTTGATTTCCTTCAAGAGAGGAAATGATAGCAGTTCTCCTTGAATCCGCTCTTGTTGATGCAACAGGGTACTGCAGTTCCTGAATCCCGTCAAATCTCCTTAAATATAATTCCATGTAGGAGTTACTAAATCGTATTAAATCTTAAAATGGGTGTAAAATGAGATTTAACATAGCTGTGAGATTTAATCATCCCAAAAACCAATTTGATAGGATTTAGCTCAAACCTTGACAAAGCCCTGTCTAAAATTGGCTACCAAACAGCCTTTAAGAAAGATTGTTAAGATTGTGTAAGTTACAATTGCAGAATCATTACTGACAGCCGT
Organism: Dendrobium catenatum; assembly: GCF_001605985.2. Taxonomy (NCBI): domain Eukaryota; kingdom Viridiplantae; phylum Streptophyta; class Magnoliopsida; order Asparagales; family Orchidaceae; genus Dendrobium; species Dendrobium catenatum. The sequence continues at coordinate 259,995 of NW_021401542.1, read as the reverse complement.
AGCATGTTGTTAAGAAAGAATGGCAGCTAGCTAATGTAGTGGTATATTGGTGTAGAGTGGGCGGGGGAGTTGTGTAAGAATGTATATTTAAATGTTATGAGTTTTAGAGGTATAAGAGCATTAGAACAATCCAAAATCTTAGAATTACATGTGTTCTTTATATACATATAAAGAGGAGAGCTAGTTAAAATTAGAATGAAATGGTGTAATTGGATGGAACTCTACATATTTATATTTAAATGACTTTATACTTTGACTCACCTGGTGACTTGGGTTGTGGGTGATCAAATAGATGGCTACAATTTAAATCATTTCTTTATTTTTTCTTAAATTATATAAAGGGATTAACTGGTTAATCAAAGGCTTTTCTACAGGAAAAGTGCCATTTTGTGTTCGAATAAATTTTCAAAATTTAAGAAAGTAAATGCCTCTTTACAAAGGGACATGTGTTTCTTCATTAATGGAAAATTCTCCTTGCAAAGAAACATGAATTGTAGCTACTCAAATTCTAAATATTGTATTTTTAATCACTATTGAATACATTGAAAGAAACCATCTTCTTCCGATCATTTTCTGTTCTCTCCAATTTAGAAGTTCTAAAGAAAAACTTTCAGCATTGATGTCTACAAGTTATTGTTGATTTCATTTATCCTAGACGTAATTTTTTGATTGATCATTTTATGCATCCAACAATACGTTTCATTGCTTGTATGCAATGAAAGGTGAAGCTTGATGACTTCCTCCTATTAGGATTCTTTGATGGGTTCCCTAGAATTATTATTTATATCTCTCATTATATTATTATTTATATACATAATATCTTTATCACTTCATCTTGTCTCATATTCCATTGCTCAAGTTATAGGTAGCTCAGCTTTCATTTTTTTTCCAAAACTAAGAATATATTAAAATAAAAAATCGAGTACATGAGCAAAGAAGCAAAATGCCAGGAAAGCAAAAGAGAATACATAGGAAATTCAATCCCGAGGGCTCAGTAATTGGCCAAGACTTCCATCTTCCCTTAAGCCAAGCTCAGACCGTCCAATTTGGTGAATAGAAACATCGAAGCAGCCAACCTAACTGAGCAAGAGATCTACACCAAAGGTTGCCACGAGCCATGCCGACGAACAAGCGAACCCCAGCCACATCATTGCCCGACCAACAGAAAAAATAAATCGGAGAGCTCCAAAAAACAAGCACAATGTATCTGCCAGCAAGAAACATCATAGGAAGGCAAACAAAAGGTCCATCCAAACAGCCAAATTAACAATACCAGGGACTGCCAACCAGAAAGGCATCGAACAAGTAAACCAGGGAGGCAACCACCAACACCTCCCAAAGAAATTACCTACCACGTCTGCCCCTCCCACGAGCCCTTCCACGAGAGGCAACAGAAACAACCGTTTCGTCACGCAGCAAGGCAACAGTATTCCGAGGATCATCATCCCCAAACGATTATAAAGAAACAGAATCGGAATCGGACGAACATTGAAGCCAATCGAGATGCACACGCACATCAATCCCATAATTGTCCCCCACATGATACACCAAGGCTTGAGGGTCAATTAAATTAACTGGCACATCAACAAAAGAGTTATGAACCAAACCGGCATTTATAACAGGGGATGAACTTGAGGGGGCAGTAGACTTAGAGATCGAATTAGCAGAACCCTCACACACAACCCCACCCAAAATATCAGTAGCAGGAACAGACCCATTCGGGCATTCCACAACCACAGGAGGCATTGAAATACTAGCCAAGACGCCCGGGGCAGACATCACCGACAACATGGGACCATAATTAATAGCATAACCAAGATGACCATCAGCACTATTACAAGCCCGAGGTCCCCAGCCACAACCTTCACATAGGACACATCAGCACCAGCCTCATCAACAGGATTCAAACCATTTATCAAATTAACAGGCAAATGAGCAGTAGAAATAGGATCCAGAGAACCCAAATCAATAACAGGTGGAACAAAAGGTAAGGCATCAGGGGACAAAACAGTAGCAACATCGACAGGAATACCAACATCACCACCCAAAATTGGCACAACATTCTCCATCAAAATAGCCACATTCTCAACAGATTGGGGGACTAAATTAGCGGACAAGTTAAGAGCATCATTAGAACCAACATTAATCACATTTATTCCAGACATCGCGCACGGAGCAGCCATAGTTTTAGGCACATTTTTAAGATGAGGATGCAAAATACAACAAATATCCTTCAAATGGCCTAACTAGTTACAGTGCAAATAGAAATGGGGGATATCATCAAAAATAACAGATTGAACGTATCCCGTATTAGTAGAACCTACCCATATCTTATCAGGGAACTTTTTGGTGACATATGTTGGAGAATTTTTGTATCCTCAAACGGATTGCATATTTTATCATCGAGTGGGGCATAAGAACATGATATATTACCCGAAGGATAAAAATATCATTTTCTTATGGACTCAATAATAAATTTATAATTATTAACAGAGATTCCCCCACTCGATGTTTGGTGGAGTGGGGTTTATTTATTTCTGGGGTATAGACGTCCCATAGGGGCCAGCCCCTATGGTTAATTACATCCAAAATTTTGGCTTGGGATAACTTTTGATTAAACTAGTGGATTTCTTTCTTTTGCAGTCATTTAAATGTTGGCTAAAGTTTGATTTTTGTTTTAAAATTCATGAAAGTCTTAGTTAAAGGGATTTCGTCCTTTAGGAATTTTAAGGAGGAGTTGATCAACTCAGAAATTAGATTTCTTAGAACAAGGGCCAAAGGAAGTGAAGTAGGAGCACTTGATTCTGAGGGAAACTCAGAGGTGCTTAAATTATCCTATGTTGGGCTTTACATTTTAGCAATCTAATTTTGGTTTAAGTTAATATTTTTATTAGAAGATTGGGGCTTACATTCCAACAACGCTTGTTGGAGGAATTGCCCAAAAGATTAGGACTTATAGGGTGATTTGGAATCAACCCATGTCTCGGACCCTAAGATTAAGGTGAGGACTACCGATAGGTAGTGCATCGAACCTAAATCTAACAAGTGCAAAAGGAACTTACAAATTACACCTCACATGAGGCAAAATCTGCCCGACATCTGGATTTACTGTCCCGCCTGGAAGGGACTACCAACTAAACCCTCCTAATCATTTTTAAAACCATGTATTCAGGTCTCAATGCAAATGTAGAATGGATGATTATTTTTATTTAGAAGGTAGGGCTTATAGCTTGGCTTTGAGGCCAAGATGCCTAAGTATGTGGGTATGCATATGTTGACTCATAAAGAAAAAAAACTTTTCGTTATCTAATCCTTAAGTGAGGACTTTCTGTATGCAATATGCTTTGGGCTATGCATGATTATTTTAAGTTTTGAAAATTTGGCTCTTTGAAAGGAGCCATGCACTTTTCTTTTATTAGGAAAACATGGAGCCTAATTTCACTTTTAGGTTGCTTACATTTTAAGAGGGTAGAAAATTTATTTTATTCTAAGAGCCTAACGCAATAAAGTCCAGGCCACACCCAAATAAACAAGAGAAGAAATCTAGGAAAGACATGTTGTTCTATTGCACACCTAGTAAACAAACAACACATGCTTTTGTATATAAATAAATTGCAATAAATGTAGATAGAGTCCCAAGTTATTACAGACATGTTTGGCAGCTGAGTTGCCTACCATTCTACAATCCAGTTAAATTTATTACAGACTCTACTTGTGGGCTTTAAGCTTTACAAAAAACCTTTGGGCTTCCTCCAAAAATGTACATCTTTCCCATTTCGCTCCCTTGTTTTGCTCCAAACCCCCACAAGCTTACAATCCTATTTCTAATCAAATACATTTAAAAAATATAAAAGACTCAAACCTGCAAAACAGAATCAGGAGGCAGTTTATATAATAAGCATATAATCATTCCAAAATTGGCCTAGCACTTAGAGTGCTAAGTGCTAGGCACCTGCTTCTACCCTATTGGCCATGCCTCTCGGGGGGTTTTAAGCAGCACCTGCAAGCAAATAGCATTAGCATAATCATGACATTTACCCCCTTCTTGGACATGGCCACCTGCACAGAAAAGCATTTATATCTTTTTATAATAACCCTTTAGGGCAAGTGCCCACAACACAGACAATACAAAAGGCAATCACTCCACAACATCAATCACATGTGCACACAAAGAAAAATACTAATCCTAGCATGCCTAAGGGGTTGTGCACCTAAGTGTGTGAGGCTTGTGTGGTATGTCACACTAAGAGTCCTCCTAGGGTTTGGGTCTAAGGATAAAGTATCCAACATGTGGCTTTTGAGCTACATGTTGAGGGATTCTCCTTGGCTTTTAGAGCTAAGAAGAGAGAGATAGGAATCCAACATTTAGCTTTTGGGCTAAATGTATGAGAACTTCCTCTAGCTTTTGGAGCTAAAGAGAAGAAAAAATTCCTACAACTTTGAAATTGGAGGAGAGTTGGAAGAAAGCTAGGAATTTTGACTCCTTTGCTTAACATGAAATTATTTGTAGAATTTGGTTCAACAAATAGATGACTTTTTGGATTGGACTACTTGTTGATTTTTGATTCAACAAATAGATGATTTTCAAGTGTCTAATTCACTCAACATGAGTTGAATGAACGAGATTTTCATACAACTTTCGAGTTGTAGAAAGAAAGGAAATTTCTCTACAAATTTGGTTCGTAGAGAAGAAAGGGAGAAATGCAACTTGAAGGTTGCAAAGTGGAGGATTTTCTTTGAACATATGGTGTTCAAAGAAAGGGACATTCACCCATCCAATTTGAGTTAATAGGATGAGAGGAATTCCTACAACTTTTGAGTTGTAGAAATGAGGGAAAGAACATGCAACTTGTGGGTTGCAAATCCACAAATGTCTCTTGAACTTTTGATATTCAAAGAAACAAATTCAGTTGCCTAATTTGAAACTAGGCAAATGAAGGGGAATTTGGAGATTTCCTACAATTTAGGCTTGTAGGAAAAGAGGTGGCCCAATGTGTAATTTAGGGATTGCAAATCGGAGGAGAAAAGGGAAGGGGATGCAACTTGGAGGTTACAACCCCATGAGCATTCTTTGAATATTTGGTGTTCAAAGAAAGGTGTACATTCTCTTAATTTGGGACCTTAAGAGAATTGGGTAATTTCCTACAATTTTTAGATTATAGGAGGGGGAGGATGAGATGATTTCCTACAACTTTAAAGTTGTAGGAAAGGGGAAGTGAAGTGCAATTTGTAGATCGCAAGTTAGAGGAAACCCTTTGAACAATTGGTGTTCAAAGGAAATGACATACATTCACTCAATTTAGGCTAAGTGAACGGAGAGATTTTCTACACTTTTGTTTTGGTAGAAGGGGAAAATAATGTATAACTTAGAGGTTCCACATTTATGGATGTCCTTGAACATTTGATTATTCTCCTAAATTTGGGCTTAGGAGAAAATGAGAAGACTTTCTACAATTCTTAAGTTGTAGAAAAGGGAAGTAACAAGCAAATTTTGGATTGCATGTTAAAAGGGATTTCTTGGACATTGGGTGTCCAAGGCGGAGCATTCATTTGCTTAATTAGTGACTAAGCAAATGATGAAGACTATGATTTGAATCTTATATCTAAGGGATTACTCATTAGTCTGTGTTCCAATAAATAAATGATTTGATAAGCTTCCTACAACTTTGGGGTTGAAGGAAGAAAATGTAACTTAGAGAGTTACAAAATTTCATAGAAGGCCTTTGAATATTTGGTACTCAAAGAGGGGTGATCATTCACTTGATTTTGGGTTAAGTGAATGGAGAGGAAAGACTAGGTTTTAGATTCTAAGCCTAAGCGGGATGTTTAATTGTTAAACTTAAGTTCAAACAATTTGAGAGAAAGAACTTAGAGTTTGGTTCTAAGTCCAATAACCCCATGTAATAGTAAATAGAAGTTTAAGAGAAGCTTCAAACTATTATACATGGAGGGAGAAAAATTGTTTGTTGATTTTGTCTCAACAAACCGAATGTGGGTGACTTAGGATTTGCTTCTAAGACTTAGAGCCATGTAATGATACTGGTTGGAGGCTTTGGAGACTCCAAGTCATCATTCATGGGGGAATGTGTGTTGGTGTTATACTTCAACAAACAAGGTGGGAGAACTTGGAAGTTGGTTTCAAGTTAGAAAGAATTTATACAATGCCATGTTTGAAGCTTGGGGTGCTCCAAATAGGCAAATACTATTGCATAAGGGATGTAATTTGTAGTTTTTAAACTACAAATTAAGAGGGTCATCTACCTATATAGGTTATGCAAGTGAGATAGGCTATATTTGAAATCCTAAGCCTAAGAAGGAAATTCTTTCATTGATCTTTGTGTCTCAACTGAAAGAAAGAGGTAGCTTAGATTTTTGGTTCTAAACTACAAGACTTTAATATAATGATAGGTTGAAATTTTAGAGAGTTCCAAGTCATCACATATAAGAAGAGAAATGCTTGTGCGCTAACTTTGTATTGTTAGCAAACAGAGTGGAGACTTAGGGTTTGTTTCCTACAACCTACTAGTGCTCTTTTAGTTTCTTTAGAGGTCATTTAAAGAGCAACGAGCAAGAGAACCATTTGTTGTTTTCTGTGTTTCAACAAATGGAATGAAGAAAACCTATTGATTTCCTAGATTTGAAAGACTCATGTGGTGATACATGTGAAGGCTTGAGGGACTTCAACTCATCTCACATGAGAGGATGCTTGTTGGTTTTAGGGTTCCAACAAGAGATGTAAGAAAGCTTGGGTTTTGGCTCCAAGTTTCTAAAACTTGTAACATGATGCATTAAGGATTGTTTTGGGAAATCCATAATGCAAGGCACAACAAAGGTTGATGCTAACTCCTAAGATATGCTAGGAGTCAAATGATAAAACACTTGGAGCATTGAGGATGCTCCAAAGGTCATTCAATGATATGTGTTTGGAGCCTTAAGAGGGTTCCAACTATCATGCATCGGAGGGATAGATGAATGCTTATAGACTTCATGTCTACAAGCAAGGAGATTTGAACTTAGAATTTTTGGAATCCTAAGTTAAGATTGTTCATGCAATGGAAAAATGAAGCTTTGAGATGCTCCAAATTGCTGTACATGAGGAAGGGAAGACTACTAAAGAACTTCCAACTCAATGAAAAGATTTCCAAATCAATTTTGGCATGATTTGGACAAGAAGGATTAGTCCTATAATTTTTTTTGAATTCGGAAGACAACCTATAGCATTATCAAAGCTCTACAAGAAAGTGGTTTTCCCTAAATCGAACCTAATATGAGTTGGAAATTTGAGAGCTTGCATCTAGCCATATTATCTTGCAAATTAGGAAAAATGAGCTTAAATAATCCTTTAGTATGATAGAGCATTGATCATGGGCCTTTGGGGTCCATGTAATGCTCCAAATCAAATTTAGTAATACTTAGGATTAAATGAGCACATTTATGAAAATTTGCAAATTAATACATTCACTAGTCTAAGCAAGAAATATATAACATATGGCTTGAATCTTAACATAGTAGGAAACACGCATTTGAAGCTTTTAAAGGATCAAATCATTTTTGACATGATTTGACCCATCAAAGGCATTGAAACGAGTTTTCGAACTTCGGAAAATTTGCATAACAAAGGTAATTAGCCATAAACTTTTCTATCATAAGCTATACAACATATCCACAAATGAGATTAATCGAGTCCACTTGTTCTAGGATTTCTGAAGTGAATTTTTAGGATTTACATTAGATCCTACAACAAGTCATCACAAATATTTTGGATATATTGCAAGGCTTATGACACACTTCACAATGTCAACCAAATTCCAAAATCATATGTCTATTTTCGTCATGACACTAGTGTTGTATAAGTACATCTACACTGTGAGATTTGGGAAAAGATGTGAGCTACATACTTTTTTTTTTGCCACGAAAAGTAACATGCCCTAAGGTTTGAATGTAGGAGAAGGTGTCAAACTCAATATGATGCACAATCATATATTTGAGAGGTGTTGGATAACAACCCAACACCTCTACACACGTCAAAATCCTCTCCGGACTCTCACATAAGAGTCAGCCAATGGAAATCACCAAATTTCCATAGTCTTTGCGAAGTGGACAGCCAACGAATGGGTTTTGGGGGACCAAAAATTAAAGTTTCTAAGGACCTAAGGCTTTGGATCGTCAACCACATGCCATTGGCTAGGGAGCCTTAAGGTTTCGCCTAAGTTTCGAAGGTATACCTATCCCGGTTTGTCCTAGCGCTGCTATCCGAGTTCCAAGCTTTGTCCAAGCTCCGATTTAGGCTCCGGATCGCTGTCCAAGCTCCAAACCAAGCTCCAAAGTTGCTCCGAGGGAGGAAGATCGCTGTCCAACGTGTTCCAGACATCGCCTTTGCTGTCCAAGGCGTCTTGATGGCTCCAAACTGTTGTTTGGGGGATTTAGAAGCCTTCCTTCGCTGTTTGGAAGTCTCCAACAGCTTCCGACTTGCCTCGAGGTCGCCGAAATTGAGAGAGGAAGAGGTAGAAGCCTTCCATTGTTGTTTGGAAGTCTCCAACAACTTTCTTGACCACTACGAACTCGCCGAAGTTGAGGAAGGAAGGCGTAGAGGCTTCCTGGAGCTTGAGATCTCGGAAGCTCTGGCAGATGAGAGGGACGGAGCTCCTGGGTGGTCCGACCGACCGTCCAGGTGGAGTCGAAATGGGGTTCCGCACTCCCTGGAGGTTGCGAAACAGAGGGGATCACGAAACAGGGGGAGATCGCACGCTGGAGCCTTGGTTCTGCCTCTCCCTATCTCTCGTTTTCTCGCTCTCTGTCTCTGGTTCGCAGGATGGAAACGGGAAAACAACAGGGAGCCGAATGCGGCTCCCTGTTTCTCTCGTTCTCCTTGAGGTGCACGAACTGAGCTCAGCCGCTCGAAACATCCCATCTCGCTGCTGCCTCATTGCGAGAAACGAGAGAAAAATCTACTCGAGTAGATTTTCTGCTCATATGAGGTGAAATTGGGTGGGATTTGAGAAGAGATCTCAACCCTAGATCTCAAAATTTTGATTTGAGAACCAATTCAGCCCAAATTGACAAATGAAGGCTGAAATTGAGTTCGAATTGAACTCGAATTATGTCGATTTGGGTCCGATCGGGTTAATTTTATGAAATTGAACTCGAATCGGCGCCAAATTGTGCCGAATTGCGTCGAATCGGGCTCGACGACATTCAGTTTAATTTGATTTTATTTTAAATGAATTAAATTTGATTTAATTTGACTAAAATAAATTTAATTTAATCAAATCAGGGTCTAATTTGAGTCGATTTTGCCTCGACGACGATCACTTGGGTCGATCGAGCACGATCGAGCCTAGTCGGGCTCGATCGGGGTTGGGTCGACACGAAAATAAGCATCAACAACATCCAATTCAACGAGAATGCGAGCAACCGAAGGACGGGAACCCGAAGTCGTAGTTGTGTCCGATTTCAGCATACTACCAAAGAGAGCTCAACCCAAAGAGATTCCTAGGAGAGAAGAGATGGGGTCTAAGATGGGGAAACGAAACCCAGATAGGAACAATCGGGGAATCAACCTCAACATCCAAATTAGGGGACAATTTCACCACTTTCATATAGCAATTATTCACGAAATAGGAACGGTGAGAGAAGATCCGATAATAATCGAAGTCATTCAGGAGCAACCTTGTTCGAACACTCGCTTATAAGTTTCAAATTAAAGAAAAATTTTCGAATTGCATCTATAGATGGCCGCTTTCCAGGAAACCGACCAACCAAAGAAAATTCGAAAGGAGTAGCAAGCGAACAAACTTCTTCCTCAGAAATCAACAACGTCGGTAACCCACGGTGAGACGAAATACGCAAATCCGAAAAAGGAACCGAAGACGAAGAAGCCCCAGACAAAGCTTCCTTAAATGAAAGAGCTGGAGAAGCTCCATTCAAAAAACCGCGGTGGCGAAGCTGATTCGCCATAAATTGATGTAGGCAAAGAGGGGGTCAAATTAAACCCAAAAATTTTTTGTTTTGACTTCCCTTGAGCTTACTAGCTCAATAAATTTTGAGCTGGAATTTAGCTCATGTATGAGCTAGTTTTTAGTTCATTTATTGAACTAAGAGTTAGCTCATTATTAGCTAGGTTTTAGTTCATTAATTATCTTAATTATGTAATTTTTATTTATAGTTTTTATATCTTAGATTTTAGTTTGTCCCTTAGGATTCCAAAATGGCTTTTGGAATCCCTAGGTTGGTTGTTTTCCGTGCTTAGCTCATTGGCTTCCACGGGTTGGCTGTTTCCGTGCCTTGGCTCCTTGGCTTCTTCGATGGGCTGCTGGTTTTCCATGCTGGGTGTCCTTTTCCGTAACTTGGTGCCTCGGTTCTGTGCTTGGCCTCTTGGGTTTCCGTGGCTGCCTCTTCGGGCCTTAGCTGGGCTGTTTTCCAATGAAGTTCGGGGGAAGGGGGGGGGGGAGATGTTAGAGTCAAGTTTGTAAGTGTGTTTTTTCTTATTTGAAATGTAAGAGTTTGTTCTTCCCTATAATTAGCTAAGTGTGTTGTCTTTTTTTTGTGATCAAGAATTTTCTTGGGGGGCCCTCTCTCCCCAGGGAGATTCTTGCTCGCATCATAAAGACCCACAAAGGAAAAAAACGAGGAAAACTAGAGAGAAGAAGCTTCCCTGAGGCGGTAGGCATCCTCGCAGCGAAAGGCGGAGAAGGGTGAAAACCCAAGCAGAGCGAAGCGACCAGACATTTCTCAAAATTGTAGCTCAGCTTTCATCTCCATCAAGAATTCTTCTAATTTAATTGTTGGTATCTTTTGGCAGGCCATCAACGAGGGAAATGAAGCAACAAAATAATATATAATGATTTGATTTATTTTGGATGTATTTGCTTCCTTATGTATCTTTCTTCTCCACTGTCAAACAGCTTTGTTATTCATTGATGCAAGAATCTTTTTGCAATTATTTTTTGGACAAAGAACGTTGCTGGTTCTCATCTAGTGACAATGTAGTTGGTCTTTAAGTTTACCAAAATTTAGTTTGCTTTCAATTTGAGTAAGTTGAGAAATTACGCATGGATTATGAATCAAATTAAATGTATTCTTTTTGGTATCCCTATTTGGGTTATATGATTCAATTGAAGGGCCTTGTTTTTGTTAGCTAGATGGCAATCATACCACTTTTCCTACAACAAGGTTTGGAACAAAATTTAGGCTTCCAATGTTTGTTTTTACTCATCTCTTCTGGAAAATTGAAATGGGCAATGCGCTTTTGTCTCTCTTTCATTTTTTAATGCAATTCTTCCCGTACACAAGGCAAATCAGTCCAAGAGCCAGTGGTAATTGTTCATACCTTTCCAAAGAAAAATTTCATCTCTCTCGGATTATCTTGCGATAAGCCAACAAAAGAACCATATTTAATACATTTTTAAAAATCAGCCTTGTACTCAGGAAAGTGGTGCTCTTCTAAAGTAGGAAATAAGTTTTCTTTGAAAATATTCAATAAGAAAACTTTCTTAAAGCTTAACATTGAAATTGGCTTAGTTGGTAAATCGATTCCAGGTCAACATTAGTTGAGTCTGATGTCAATCGTATGAAACACCAACACATATAATGGGTCTGGAGGAACCAGTCCATGACATGACGTAGGTGGAATGCTAGATCTAATTTTTTTTGTTGTGTTCAATATAGCAAAATATTCCACTCACACTCCCCTTTACTTATTGGTATGTTTTATCTAATTTCTTTGTTGTAAGTTCGAGAGAGCTAAGTGTTCCACTCCCACTCCCACTCCCCTTTATTTAAATGGTTGAACTTTTTTCCTTTCTCTTTACAAATTGATCAATGACTTCTTATTTGATGAGGAATTCCCTTAAAATTTAAAAGATTAATAAAACAAAAATTTCCTTATTCTTTCCTTCAAACTTCATTAGAGACTATATTCTATTGAAATAGATTTTTCTTTGTCTTGCACAGTGGATAATTTATTAAACCTTACTCATTAGATTTTTTCTCTAAAAGATTAGGTTCCTTTTTTAATTTCTTTTTGTTGAGGCCTGCTAATTGAAACAAATGCAGTTTTAAGGTGCTAGATGATGCGAGAAAAAGTACAGTTAAATGAAAGTTAACAAGCAGCTTATTTGAATCTGTACTTATGGTGTAAAATTTATTTCCTAGTTATAAATTTTTTAAAATATTAATTTGTAGTGAAGCATATTTTTATTTGTAATTTCAACCAAGGTTTAAAATTGCGTAAATAAGCCTCGATGCGTTTTTCGTCCGTGAGGTGAGGCGTAAGCCTCGAGGCGGTGTGAGGCGTAAGTCTCACAGACGAAGAATTGCGTAAATGAGAATTTAAGGGTTTTAGCAAGTAAATAATAGTAAGATTCTATCATACAGTAAAAACATGTAAATGACAAGTGAAATTAGTGAAAAGTAAGAAAATAGATCCAATCAAAGCATGCACTCATAAAGAAGCAGACTAACATTAGCAACTATTGATAAAGATGATGAATACAACAATATGTCGGGCTGCCGGGGGTCCAAGGGAGCGATGCCCCTGGCGGGGTTCAACCTGGAAAGAAATAGATCCAATCAAAGCATGCACTCATGAAGAACAAATTTTATTTGTAAGAGTAATTTTGAATTTCTGCTTATTTTTAAAGTTCGTAAGTCGTTTGTATGAATACGCAGTGGTACCGAGCATGTACCTAGCGGTACCGAGCATGTATATAGCTGTACCGAGCATGTACCTAGCGGTTTTTTAAGTAAGTGGGTCCTCATATTAGAGGCGTACGCCTCAAAGGAAATTGTGCAATAACGCTAGTGAGGCGCGCCTCACTCCACCTGAAGCGTACGCCTCATGATGCCTGAGAATTGCCTAGGATTTGAGACTATTTTGGAGCAAATTGCGCAAAGGAGTGCCTCGGATTGCGCAATTTTAAACTATGATTTCAACTGAATAAACAATGTCTCTTCAATCTCTAAGTTCGACGGATTAATTAGCAGCTAGCATGGAGCTGGTTCTTCTTAAGTTGCAAATACTATGAATATGACAAACTTGAATATTTCTATTTGGTGATTATATATAAGGGAGGGCCTGCACAAGGATTTCACATACTTGACGGCTTAATTGGTCAGCGGTTGTATCCAAAAATTTAGTGAAATTGTTGCTTTTTGTGCTATTTGATTATCATGGGTGGTGATTGTTTACTTTCATTTATACATGAAACGTATCAGAAATTACGGGAAAAAGGCATCTGCAGCCAAGGTAAAGAGAACTCAAACTTAAAAGAGGGTAGATTCTTATCGGACAGAAGTCTTCTATACTTTTTCCCTGGGTATTGTTTAGGAGCGATCGGTCGGAAAACTACAGTCTAGAAATGTTTGAAGAAGATTTTGATTTTTCCATGATAAATATCTTTAATGGGGACTACAGCATACCCCCTCCACCCCTCTATAAATTCCCCCTTCAATGTTCAGAATCTGAGCCTGGGCCCAATGATTCCATTATCCATTCTTTGACATTCATTTAATTTTTTTTTGAACTTGTAAATTGCCATGAAGGTTTTTTTTTTTTAATTATGTCCAAACATGTACGCAATATTATATGATTATAGAAGCAATAAAATTATGAGTAATCAAGTATCTTCCCAGAGATATTGTTACAATCAAGTACTGATATTAGGGTGGTTTTGTGCTATTCAAACAATTCAATTGGAGTGGTGATATGTGATAATTTGAAAAGGAAATAAATTATTACAATTAAAATAGAAAATACTTATGGTTAACAATTAGATGACTAAGCCTAAGGATTAGATTTCATCAGGGTTCTTTCTCTACAATTGCAATATAATTACAAGTTATACAAAATTTGCTGTAATCAAATCAATGGTGTACCAATCTAATGTCAAGAAGGTTTCGGTTATATGGCTAAGCGATCTATCAGTTTACACATGTTCACACAAATTGTAAAACCCGCAAAATACTATTTTAGGCTTCGCACGCTTTTTAAAGTGCCGCGACGAATTTTTAAGTAAGATTTTCAATGTTAACGGAATTTAACGAAAATAATTTTAGAAAATCCCTTGCAAAATTCTGATCGTTTTGGTATATAAAACTTATTCCCAATTTTGCCTAAAAATGGAATTAAAAATGTTTAAAGTCTCTAAATGCCAACCTTGCCCCTAATCAAATGAACTATAAGAATTATTTAAGCAAGGGCATTTTGGACTTTTGTAAAACCCCATTTCCTCTTAATAGAAACCGGCCCTTCTCTCCCTCTCATTTCACGCGTGAGGGACGAACCGAGCGGAGCGAACACGGACGGGCGGATGGCGTGGCTTCCGCGAGGGCTTTCTGGCGACGATCTTCCGGCGAAAGTTTTAGGTCAAATCGAAGAGGACGACGAGAGGAACACTCAGGTACGATTATTTTAGAATGAAACTTCCTAAATCTCAAGTTATTTGAGATCGAAAAATCTAGGATTTTTCCAAATTTCAATTTTCTTTCGCAATTTCTTTACGAAAACTTTAAGGGAGGATTAAAGGAATGTTTTAGCAATGAAAATGAAGAGATTTAAGGGAATTTTGGAGATTTAAAATTTAGGGTTTTTCTTAGATTTTAAATTTTGAGAAATCCCCTTTACAATTATTGTTCCTAAAGTTATTGGAAATGTTTTTAATGCATAAACTTGGAATTTTAGGAAAATTTTGTTTTTATAATTTTCATGATTATTTTAATCCGAAAATTATATTATAATTATAATTATATGTTAGGGATTAGTTTAGAAACAACATTTAGTGAAATTAAAGATTTATGAATTTTCAAAATTTTAGTATTTATTTAATCCGAAAATTAAGGTTTATTTAATTGATTATCCTTTAAATGTCGTAAGGAATGGTTAAGGGAAAATGCCGAATTTAGCAATTAGACTTAGTAATTTTGATTTTTTATTTTGTGACACATCTCTTCTGTAAACTATTTAGGTTCTGACCATTAAAGTTTAAGGTGAAAGAATTTGGTCGAAGTGACGTGTCGTACTTGGTTTGAGGTAGGTGTTCAGATCCCAGTTAAGTTTATAAGTGCTTTAAAATTTTTATGCTTAATGAAATTTCATGTCTTTATTTTTTTTATTGTTAATTAATGCTTTAAATACATTGATTCTGCAAGTTTATGTCTTTATATTTTTGCTTTAACTGTTGGAAAGCATATGAACCATATGAAAAGCATTTGGGCATGAAAATATGATGCTTATGAAAGGAAATTGAACGGAAATGAAAAGATATAAATGGAATAAAATTTTCATGTTGCATGTTGATCCGGAAGTGCCAAAATGGTAATGGTAAAGGGGTTTACAAAAGCCAAATGGTAATGGGGCTTGTAAAAGCCAAATGGTAAAGGAAATGACCAAAATTTGACTGCGTACCTGATCAGTACGAAAAAGGATACTTCCGGGACGGGTGTATACATATGACATAAGTATTTTTGCATCTGCATTGCATATGAATAAGATGACAGAAAAGAATTATGAAAGGAATGAAATGTTAATGGAATGATTAAAGAAAAATAAGATTGAAAGTTTTAAAAATTTTGACTTGTAAGATGTTATGAATTAGTTTCTAATTTTAAAATGTTTTATTTATGCATCTTATGAAATTAATTGAGATATGAAATACCTACTGAGCGTTGGTTCATTCCTCATTTAAAAATCTTTTTCATGAGAGAAGTGATGGTTGCTCGACGACCTTATATGTATCGTCGTAGGGGACCTCTGGATGAAAGGTTCCATTTTATGATTTAAGATTGAGTCTTTGAATTTTAATTCTGTGATGTTTGTGAGTTGAGTTTGTATCTGCGTAATAAACAATAAGTGGAATTTATGTAATGTTGATGGATTAAAAAAATAAGTTTTAGCAACTGTATGTGTTGAACATTTGAAACACTTGAGTTTGATGTTATTTAGTGGCTCTTTCATGTATTTTGAGATGATATTTATGTTCTGGTCTTAAGTTTTAAATGAAAGTATGTTATGTATTATGCTCTTCCGTACGACCGACTGATCCCTCCCCGATATAATCGGGCTAGCCGGGCCGGGTCGTGACACAAATATCTATATCCTATGTAATGTTGGGGTATTTTATCAGATATCAATTCATTCTCCACCTCTTGATTTTGAATGAACTTCCTCAACCTCTAATTGGTGGCTATGTTGAACCAATATGACTATTTTTGAAGGCGTGTTGTATCGGACATGTATTAGACACGGATACGCCCGATACGACAAAAATGTATCCCTTAAAATAATATTTAAATTTAAACGGATATGTGTATCCTATTAAATAATTAAAAAATACACATAGATAAACAGCCCACCCAACGCCTGATTACGCCTATTCAATATTCATTTATGCAAGCAGGGCTAAGGCTTTCACATAACGCCTTCCGCCTTTTCATTTGCGGGAGCAGTCGACGCCAGGGAAGGCCTAACGAGCGTGCCTCTTTGTCGATTACGGGAGAAACCACATCATCTTCGTTGTTTGCGGGAGCAACCAACGCTAGGGAAGGCCAAATGAGCGGCTTCTTTGTCGTTTGCTGGAGTAGCTGACGTCGTCTTCGTCGTTTGCGGGAGAAGTTGTCGCTAGGGAAGGTCGAACGAGTAGGCCTCTTCGTCGTTTGCGGTACCAGCTGACGCCAGGGAAGGCCGAATGAACAGGGTCTTCTGACGTCTGCTTCCCCTTTGTCGTTTGCTGGAGCAGCCGACGCAAGAGAAGTCGTGAGCAACACGCGAGGAGCGAGTAATTCGAAGGAGCATGCGTCTAGCAAAAGGTAAACACAATTCATTCCATGCAATTGTTTAGGGTTTTAGAATTTTGTTGATTGCAAGTATGCAAGTTTGGATGGAGAAGTCGTATGCACAGTTGTTTCTTTGAATCTATTTCATCACTATTCATTGCAAGTTTATCTTTTTGTTGATTACAAGTATGCAAGTTTGGGTGGAGAAGTCGTATACTTTGTGGTTTCTTTGAATATATTTCATCACTATTTATTGCAAGTTTAGCCGTTTACCATTTTGTTTATTGCAAGTATGCAAGTTTGGATGTAGAAAAAAAATTTGTTGTTAATTTTCTTTAGATAATTTGTTAGAGAAATAAACAGTGATACATGCATTACATGTTGATAATTTTTTTTAGAACAGTTGCTCTCCAAATCTCTTGGTTCCCCAACCCTTTAGTTGTC
The DNA here is from genome assembly GCF_001605985.2 of Dendrobium catenatum. Taxonomy (NCBI): domain Eukaryota; kingdom Viridiplantae; phylum Streptophyta; class Magnoliopsida; order Asparagales; family Orchidaceae; genus Dendrobium; species Dendrobium catenatum. Next base: position 242,781 of record NW_021401542.1, on the reverse strand, counting down.
AGTGGTCTATGTTGATTTTGAAAGTTATCGCCCATCCATGTTGATAACTATTATTCATGATTTTAATTTATTGTGTAGTGTTTATGTTATTAGGAAAAAATGTTGTTTAACTCTTCTCTAGAGCTATTGATTATCTAACTTTTGGACCTACAATTTGTGTCGATCCTTTGATTCTTTCGTAGGATAATGAGCTCTAGTGGTGTTGGAATTGGGATGGTGATGGTTCATCAGAGAAAGCATTTAATTTACAAATGAGAGAACAATTAGATGGAAAAATAACAATAATGTTCTAGTTTGTTGGCAGTCCTTTCAACCTGACAAGGAATCCACATTACATAAATGCATTTATTTTTGCTTGCAATAACAATCTCGCAAGTTATGTGCCACCTGGATACAATGCCATCATAACTAAGTTATTGAGAGAGAGAGAGAGAGAGAGAGAGAGCTAACATTGAGATTTTGCTTGAGTCAACTAAAGGAGTTTGGAAGGAAAAAAAGAGTTACTTTGGTTTGTGATGAGTGAACAGATTCATGAAAAAGATCACTTATCAACTTCATGGATGTAACATAGAACTATCTTATGTTAATTAAAGTTATAAACTGTGAAGGATAATATAAACATAAGTTCTTTATTGCTAATTTGATTAAAGAAGTAATCATGATGGTTGGGCCTTCAATATCATCCAAGTCATTATTGATAATGCACCAATATGCAGAGTTACAAACCTACTAGTAGAGCAAGTAAATCTTCACATTTTTTGGACACAATGTGTTGTGCATACCCTTAATCTTGCTTTGAAGAATATTTATGCAGCAAAGAATACCGAGGAAAATGAGATCACTTACAATGAATGTCATTGAATCACAGTGATTGTAGGGGTTATAATTGTAATTAGAAATTTTGTTATGAAGAGAAACAAGATTACTCCACAACGGATTGAAGATTTAGTTTATGTGCATATAAACCTTCGGTTTCTATAAAAAAAGACTAACTTATATGGAAGGAGATAACAAGACGTGGGATGTTGCTGGAGATGGATTTGAGTCTCTTGATAATATGGGAATATTGGAGATTGCTAATCTTTCACTTGATAAGCCTGAATTGAAAGCAATGATATTTATTGAAGATGATATAGAAGTCCAAAGACAAATCCTTAAAGAAGCTAATGCTATCATTCCTTTCACTGAATAGTTAAAACTTCATGCACTAGACAATTTATGTTTTTGTTTTTGATATTGTACTAAATATTTTATGCTTACTTTTATTTTGATATTATAAGCTACAACACTAAATATAATGTTTCTTTAATAATTTTTTTCGTCTTTTAAATATTATGCTATATTGCTTTATAAATTATAATGTTGTGTCTGCGCTGTACTTGTATCATGTACTTTTAATAGTTGATGTGTCCTATATCCTTATTGTATCGTATCCGTGTCGTCGTATCCATATCGGTGCAACATAGATTGGTGGCCAATCAATTATCAAGCCATGAAGCACAAGAGAAAAATTCTCAACAATAATAGTGGAACATAAAAACAAATAAAATTGCATTAAATCAATTAAATATATTTTGAAAAGAACACGATGAAATACATGGTGAATAACATGAATAAGAAGAGAGAAAAAAGAAGATAAACAATAGTAGAAAGCTCTCACTTTGCGCCATTAGAATCTACGTCTTCTTTATAATCTTAGCTGCCATCAAATCTCCCCAAAAATCTCTGAAACAGTCTAAAGAAAAAACTCCAAAAAGGTTTGGAGAAAGCTGGGAAAAAGTCCTAAAAAAGTCAGGACGAAGACCCTTTCAAACCCTAAAATCATTCTTAACATATTCCTTGAAAAATCCACTCTTGAAAAGTTAAATGTTGGTTCCTGGTTAGGGAAAAATGGGGCCAATGCCAAGTTTGGTGCTGAGGTGCCTGCCTCTCTACTCTTAGACTCCCAAAATTCAATTCTGTGCATTGATGTGACATTTAAAAAATGAGTCTGGCGCCTAGGCACTGGGGTTGGGCGCCTAGGCACCAGGGCAGGTTGCTATGCATGGTGCTCTCTGTTTTGTGGATGAAAATTTTTAGATTAAAGACCAAGGCACTTGGGCGTCAAAGCTCCCTAAGCTTTCAAATGCGCTTGATCTGTTGTAATTTGCTCAAACGGATCACAAAGGCTCCTTTTGCTCGTTATTATCATAAATTTGCTAAAAATCACACTCACCTATAAACGAAAATGCTTTTATAAGCCCAATAAAATTTTGAAATTGAGCACAATGAATTAGAAAAAAAAAGAGTCAAAGATATAAGACAAGGCAATAACATCAAAATATGCTGCGATTTTTTTGTTTCCTGAGATTTTGAGCTAATCATTCATTTCTTGCCGGGAGTTAACAATTTATGCCAATTCCATGCTAAAATGTAGTTAAATGTACAGGTCATGGCCAATGATGCATACGAGTTATCAGGTGAAACTGAGCCGGATTCTATGGACGATGAAGAAGATGAAATTCAGTTCAATAATTTATTTGTTGCTGCCACTTGCGCTATATATATGTATCATGAGAAGTACATATGGAAGGCTCCATCCATGCCATCAAAAGAAACTGGGCAAATGTGGGTTCTAAACGTGCTTAATGGCGATCCTTCTCGGTGCCTTGAGGCCTTCAGAATGCCAAAGGAAATCTTCATTGATCTTCTTGGAGAATTGGGTTCCAAATATGGTTTAAGAGGTTCAAGAAGCACCTCAATTAAAGAGGTACTTGCCATGACTTTGTCAGTTCTTGGATGCAATGAATCTAACAGAACTGTTTGCAAACGATTCCAACATTCAGGGGAGACCGTTAGTAGATATTTCAATGAAGGTCTTATGGCACTCGCTCGCATGTCCATGGATATTATCTCTCCCTCTGATTTTGAACCAAATATTGCAAGGGATACTAAGTACATGCCATACTTCAAGGCAAGTAGATCCGCTAGGTACTTAAACACTTAATCCTTTTGTTATTTGAAAAACAAAAGTAATAAAGCTTGGATTTTTTTTCTGACAGGACTGTATTGGTATAATAGATAGTACTCATGTCAAAGCTCGTGTACCTGTAAATGATCAAGTTGCTCACACAGGGAAGAAAGAGCCCCCCAAACAAAAAGTTCTAGCGGTTTGTGATTTCAATATGTGCTTTACTTTTGTCGTTGCTGGTTGGGAGGGATCTACAGAGGATGGGACAATCTTAAACCAAGTTATTAGTGACCCAGCACATAATTTTCCTGCCCCTTTGAAAGGTTTGTCTTTTATCACAAAGCTTAAAATAGAACATATAATCCTAAGTTATATTTTTTTGATGCAAATGTAAATATTCAGGAAAATACTACCTCGTGAATTGCCGATGTCCCATGAGACGAGGATTTTTACAACCATATAGGGAGAACGACCGCTTGCCTGATTTTTGGCCATTTTGTGAGTTCTCACACGATTATCAGAGGGTTTTTAATCAAAGACATTCTTCACTCCATAGTGTAATCAAAAGAGCTTTCGGAATTTGGAAGAAAAAGTGGATTGTCTTACAGGACATGCCTTTCTTTTCTTTTGAGAAGCAAAGGTTGATAGTAGCAGCAACAATGGCATTACATAATTACATACGCCGGCATCATAGTCGATCTGATCCTGATTTTCGAGAATATGATGAAAATCCTGAATTTGTGCCTTCAGAAACACAAAAATATCATGTAGCAGAGGACCCAATTAGTCAGCCTGGAGAGTATAATGGACAGGATGAATATGATTATAGTGATGAAGATGAGCTTGATTTTGAAGGTGAGAATGATGATACTACTATGTCTATGGCACAGCTGAGAGATCGCATTGCACATGAATTAGCTACAGGTGCTGTAAGTATTTGATGTTATGTGTAAGCTTTCATTATAATACAAAGTACTTGATTTCTTTTAGCTGTTATGACTTCACTTTGCTGAAATATAGTTCATAATTAGTTGGGTTCAGTTAGAAAATATGAATAAATGTATCTTTTTTTCATTGATTTTTTTTTCTAATTAAGAAAGTGAAAAATGAGAAGAAAATTCATGGGGTTTGCAGGCAGCCTCTTCATGGGCAATGTTATTTATTCAAGTGTTAAATATTTAGGCTTCATTTGAAAGAGCTTTCTCATTGATCTTCTTCTCATACTGTATTGGTTACTATTTTTTTACCTCTTTCACAAAATCTGTCTTACAAAGTTATTTTTTATAGTAATTTTTTAAAAAAATTAATTTCTCATAATGATTTTATGAACACCTTTATAAACCTCTAGTCTCTCCATATTAAATTTTAGTGTTTTTTTTTATTTAGGTTTTATTTGGGATAGTTTTTTCATGCTTTTTAAAACATCTTTTTAGTATAAATATTTTTTGAACTTAAAATTTTTGTACTAGAAAGTTTTTTAATAAGGAGGCTTTGATAAACGAACCCTTAATTTGATATGATAATTTCAAATCAGGATCATTCAATATTAAACTGATAGAAAATGCCAGCTTACTTCATATTAGTTATGGTTTTGGCTTTTATATATTTTTAATCCATTTTGTTGTTATTTATTAAGGTTTAAATATTTATTAATCGGCTTTAACAATTAGACAACTCCATATGACGCGCTTTTATTTGGTTCGGTTGACCGGATGCAAGAAACATCCGGTCCTAGGCAAAAAAACGCCTGTACCGAGGTAGCTTTGTTAACGAGTTTTTTTTGACTGCTACAAGCGCTTTTTTTGCCTTAGACTCCGGCATGATCCTCCTGCATCCCGGTCGCAGAGGACGTAATACGGCTCCTCCCGACACTCACGCCCACAAACCGCGCCTACCTACTTGCTCCACAGCGTATCATATCAATCTCCACCCCGCCCCATCACACGATTTAAATCAAACCAACGTCGCTACACTTCATTCACCACATAGGAACGCATATGCCATTATCCACGACCAAACAGTAGAAAATTCCTATATATAAATGCTATATTTAATTTAAGGGCTTATATAATTCTTTTCCTGCGCACTTTTATTATAAAGAGGGCTTATTTTTAATCTAATCTATGTATGTCATTTAGTTGAGTATGGTACAAATCATATGACGTTTCCAACTCCTATGGTATAAATCTGGACTGTTCATATATTAATTATGGGTTACCCGTACTGCGAGCTACATAGTGGAACCACTATGGAATGGCATCTCACCACCTCCTATTAGGAACAATTATTACGTCCTCACGACGAATGTAGAGAAACTTTCGGTGTGTAGGCCAAAAATCGCGCGGTACGAGGTGTACCGAGTTTATTGAAAAAAAAAAACCTCGGTTAAACACCTCCGGAGTTTACCGCGCGATTTTTTGCCTGCCGGACAGAATGGTTTCTCTCATTCGGTCGGACCGAACCAAATAAACTTTCGTTATTAGGGCTACTAAGAGGTTTTCGGCAGTAAGGAGGAAGTGAGTCTTAGGGTTGTTCAATTTTTTTTGACATGACCTGAAACACAACCCGAACCCGACCGAAAAATCTGGGTGTCGGTCGACCCGTAGTAGCAAAATGTGTCGGTTCGGGTTTGAAAAAACTGACACGATTTGCGTTAACGGGTCAGGGTTGGCGTTGACCCGAAAAACCACGATAAAACCCGATAATACTCGGAAATGAGGTTGCCCATCTCTGTTGCCCGGCATGCCCTCCCTTGCCCGCGGAAATGACTCGAGGTCGAGTCGCAGTCCCAATCGCTGTCTCGGCTCTAGGACTGGCGCTGCGTCGCTTCGCGATCATGAGTCTTAGACGTTCGCGTGCTTTGTTGCTGTTGCTGCTACCGGCCCCCTGCTGCTGCGCGCGCGCATCCGGGATCCGAAGTCGACCGACTGGCGCTGCCGCGTGCCGCAGCTGCCTCGCCCGCGCCGCTGCCGCTTGTCCCGTGCCGCCACCGCTGCCCCCTTGCGCTACTTCGTGACCGGAACCCTCTATTTTTCAAATTCTGTGTCAGGTCGTGTTGACCCGAACCAGATCCAGGTCGGGTTTGGGTCCAAAATTTGACCCGAAAGCTTGTTTTGATTCTCGTGTCCGGGTCGCGGTCCAGATACAGTCGGGTCAAATTCGGGTCTGCACGAACAGCGACCCGCCGACTGAATTGACAGCACTAGTGCAGCTCGTCTACAGTAAAATGTCACCAATAAAAGCGCATAAAAGTGTAGTAAAAGTGTAGGACTCATCAATTCGGGATATCAATGAACTGTTTGTTTGTGACTTGAATAATAAAAGCACAGTAAAAGTGTAGGGGGTGAATAATAATCACGTATTGGTGAACAGTAACCGTGTATTTACTAATCACAGTTAAAAACTGAATAGTTTCTGTACTTTGTTGTTCTGAACTTCACACGTAATAATCTCTCCAAAACTAGTGTGTTTAGCATGAAGTGGGCTTTTCAGTGAAGTATATGGCAATCGCTCAACCAAGTGAAGGACTATAGGATTTGCATGCTTGGGCATAGACAACTCGCCGAGCAGGTGAAGAGTACAAGCCAAAGAGATTAAATAGGCTAAAAGACCATGAAATTTGGTCTTAAAAGGTGAACAGGAACTCAAGTTTTGAAGGCCTTCATGGAATTTTCCTCTTACAAGTGGAAGCTGACTATTGCTCATTGAAGTTGGTAGCTTGCAGGATCTTTTGAAGATCAAGTACCGAAAAGAAGAAATCACCAGCGTTGATGACGGATGAATCTTCTAGAAGGGCAAGTTTGAATGGTGCGAGTGTGAACAATGCCTATATGTTTTTTTTTAAATCTTTCTTTTTTATCATTTTTGCAAGAAAAAAAGTACTTTGTGATAGAAATATGAATAATTTTTTTTCTTTTACTTTTGCTTAATCATTTTAGAAGAAGAAAATTTAAAAAGAGAAGATACGTGAAACAATTTGGCGCATTTAGAATAGCGCAAAATGTTTGTACGCATTCTAAATGCACCAATCTAATTGACATATTGCCAAGAGAGAGAAAGAGAGAGGGTGGGGAAAGAGAAAAAGAGAGAGGGCAGGCAGGAAGAGAGTTAAAAAAATTGAGCGGAGAGGAAAAAATTTGATTATGGAGCGATCTACTCCACAGGCGCCGAACGCATAACGAGTGTATGGAGCCCTTCCGTCGCTCGCCCAACTGGAAACGCCACAAATTCCCGCCAACTTTAACACAGAGCAATGGTGAACGAGTGCGACGGCGCAGAATCATTGGCCGCTACGCAAAATGTTCACTCACGCCATTTTTTGCTTTCCAACCCCGAAGAGACTCGGGGGCGACGCGAGACATGCGGTCCCGGGAGAGCCGATGCCGTTACCTTTCTCCAAAAACACCTAAAATGACGCTCGACGTTGGAAGCATTCAAGTCGCTCATTTAAAGATTTGCGTTACTGTTGCACATGAGAATGAAAGGTTTTCGTGGAAGATCCTTGCTCTGAGAGAGAGAGTTACAGATCATGGGGAGCAATAAAAAAGGGGTTTTACATACCCTAACACTAAAAACGTATCATATCTAAATCCAAATTTATAGTATTTCCCTCTCTACACCATCTAAAAACACTACCACTCATCAACAAAATACCACTCCGTCTCTCGCAAACCAGTCCACTCACCGTTCTTAATGTCGCGTGTTCTTCCCGCAAACAGCACATGGAAGAACTATGCAAAGTTAGAAACCCATAATAATCACGGTTTGAAACATCATCTTGTTGCAATTCTTCATCTTCCCTCTCTTCCTCTATTGGTACACATCATTCTTGAGGCCTCGCTGAAGCACCTGAAACATTAATTTTATCACTTGACAGGCACATAAACAGAGTAGAAAGTCCCACCCTAAGGACCTGGTGGAAGACGATTAAGATAAGAATGAGGGGAGCTAGACTGAACTGCAGGTTTGAACTCTACATGTGCAAAATCTTCTATGACATAACGTAGATCCATCCAACCTTCATTGTATGGTAAAATTTTTTCTTGAGCAATGTATAAGCCAGAACTCCAATGTTTTCTTATGAAAAGCTTAGTCATAACCATTTTCGCTCCATGAAACTTTATTCATGACCACATGCGGGTGAGGTAAAAAGCTGCAAACAGATGAAGTTCACGGGGAAGAGCCCACAGTAGTTTTGGTAGTCGCGGACGGCGCAGATGGACTTCTCCGACCGGCCCGTCTGGCATAAAAATGGTCTTGAAGGAGTTTTTCCTTATCCAATTTTACTGTAATGATGTTCTTGATGGTGAATTATATCTGCATCACGAAAACATAACTGTATATATGAGACAAATTTCTATCTTTTCTGTCCAAACTTGCGGAAATTAAAGCATGAGATTTGGCTTTGGGTGAAGAAATCATCGGACGGAGTTGCTCTGTGATCCGACTCTTCTTTCTCGCTTCGTGAACAACACGATGATGCCGACTCGAAAGCCGACCGAGGGGAAAGGAGCCGATGGATGAAGAGGTAGTTTCCGAAAGCGTATCAGATAATTTGACGGTAGCGTTACAGGGAGTGCTATAATTGTGAAGGGTGAAAGGAATTTTCATCACAGGTTGAGAAAGTAATAGCTCATGATTGAGAGTCTCGAGTAAGTAAATATTTAAGTGTAAGGTATGATAAAAAAACCCCTAATTAAATACAGTTAATAGTACTGTAAATATTTTAAATAATAATTTACAGTTAAATTGGACGAAATATATATACTTTTTGTAACATAAACTCTAAAGATAATAGAGCTTAAGCTCCTGAAGAGATTACGCTTATATTAATATTAAATATAATTGATTTTCAATATAAACCTGATATTAACTTGTTTATTTTTTAATTTAAAGATATATTAAATCCTTAGCCTATTTTGGTAATATTCTATTTTATATGTCGATAACGAGATAAATTTTTTTAGTCGATTTTATCAAATAGCAAACCGAAGACTCGAAAAAAACTACCTCTTTTTCCGACTTTCTGTACCAAATATCTTTCCACTCAATCCCCTAGCTGGAGGACTTTGAAATATAAAATGGGGCTGATTAACATAAAAAATTTTAAATAAAAAAATTAAAAATAAAAATAAAAAATCGATAGAGATACTTTAGTTGCTATTTATAAGTTATTTTTGGTGCATTTACTATTCGCTGTTTCTGAATATCAAATCTATAATAACCAATTTCAAAATTTGAAAGAGAATTTCTTCTATTCTTATAGATATTACTATTATTATAATATTTTTAATCAATCAATTCAAGACTAATACCAAATATTTAAATGCGTTGATATTAATTTGTACTTATATTTAAATATTACTTAAGTAATTAATATTTAAATATATATATATTTATGCTAATATTTAAATATTAAATAATAGTATAAATATTAAAAATAATAATTAAATATTAATTAGTATTATAAATATTAATTAATTATTAAATTTTTAATTAATATATAACTCTCTCCCCTATTAGTTTTAACTCTCTCTCCTAATAAATATTTACTATCTCCACCCATCCGCTCTCCCTCTCTTCTCTCCTCTCTCTCTCTACTCTCCTCTCTTTATCTCACTGGTCAGCTTTCTCTCTCTCTCTCTCTCTCTCTCTCTCTCTCTTCACAGATACGCCAATTAAGTTGGCGCATTTAGAATGCGTTTAAATATTTGACACATTCTAAATGCGCCAAATTGTTCAACGTACGTATTTGCTTCTTTTTAAATTTTTTGCTAATCTGACTTCTTTTACATAATGTTGTTTAAAACATGCTCCTTTTTCTAAAATTTGCTCTAGAATTAATATGCTATTGAGCCATGTATATATCTCCATGCTAATGAGTGAAATGAACACCTTAAGTTTTGAATCTTTAGGTGCACCAGTGTTGGGATAATGTTTGAATGATATCTCTTTCAAGTCTGTCTTGATTATTCCTTTTTTGTTAGTCTCTATTTAAGTCGGGACCTCATCTTTCACTAGAACTTGTTCTTCATGCATTAACCATTTAGACTTATTGACAAGAATATATTCCCATGCCACCCAACGGGGATCTTATTACAAAGAGGGGAGTTGGATTCTATGTCAGAACTTTGTAGTTGAGGTGTGCTGCTCGAGGTTTGTCGAGTGTACGTAGGGTCATTCTTTGAATACTTCAATATTATTCTCTGAAAGCAAAAGGTTAGTAAATACTTGAAATTATATGGCCAGTCGCAATGATGTTGTACAAATATTTAAAAAAGAAAAGTAATTTATGCCTTTTAAGTTCATTGGATGTAATTGTTTCTTTGATGCGAGATGCCAGTTAAAAGTAAGAAGGTGACTACACTAAGATTTGAACCTCTTCTATGTTGACCTCTACAATGAGACAAAAAGAGGGATAAAAAAATTTCACAAAAATGATTACCTGAATCGGATAGACTGTATGAAACGACCGCAAATCCAGCCGCATCTACAGTCACCCATCTCCTGCATCCAGCGCCGAATACACATTATATCTCCCGCGTGCGTGCTCTGTCGGACTCGGCTCTTCTCATCTTTAAAATGAAGCCAAAGCTCTTGCCGCTCTCTCGACACACACAGAACTCCCACTCCTACCGTGCTCCCGATATGCTCTCTTGGTTCACAAACCCCTCTCAAACTCCGATTCCCACATCAAAGCCGAGATCTCCACCTTCTCTATAGCCCGACAACATTCTACTATCGAATCCCTAGCCCCATCAAGCCTCTGTTTTCATGTGTCGGCTTCCCACACAAACCAAGAGAGAGAGGAGAGAAAGAGAGAGCTTTACCCATACCTTGTTCCTTCCACAAACTTCAGCCCTTGCGATCAAACCCCGCTCAACGCCTGCGACCTCCCATAGCCGTTGAAGCCGAGACTTCCATGACAGATCAAAGCAGCAACCCGAGCTCTTCTGTCTGATTCCCCTTAACCATTCCGACTGCAGCCGAAACCCCCAGAGTTTCCTCCTACCCTAGAACCTACAGCCGAAACCCCTTCACCTGCTAAAGCTCCCACCGGCCTCCTATCCGATTCCTTAAGATCAAATTTTCGGAGTCCGCAGATTTCTGGTGACTTCGCTGGGGATTTATTTCTCTATCCATCTTTGGCTAGTCATCTCAAATACAATCGTAGCAACAAATCCAATAAGGTCTAAAATCTGAACACTTTCAAAATGATCATTTAAAGAATTAAACTTGTAAATGTTCTAAAAATGATCGTTCAAATAAATACATTAAGATAACGCATTTAGCAGTATTTTAAATTTAAATTATTTGAATTGCTTGATAATATTATATGCTTCTATTTTATGTTCTATACAAGTCTAAGCACATTGAAAGTGTGGGGTGATATATCAGATTCTGATTACTAACCCTTACCTTTCATTCGTGCAGATGGATCTACAGAATACTCCAATGGCTGTCCAACTGGGACAAGTTGCTAGGATCCAACTGGTAAATGCTATCATCGAGACAGGAAATGCTGGAGCTACTATCCAATTTGGTAGCCTCGACTTTCCTGCCGTTGTTGCAAGGAGCGCCTTCGTTCTTGTGAATGTTGTGAGTACTAAAAGGCAAGGTAGGAAGCCCGTTATACTGAAATTGCTACACGCCAGACGCATCTGCCAGCGTCACGGGCTACTAATGCTGCTGAAAATCCTCGTAAGAGGGTTTCCGTGTTCGAATGGTGTTCGCAACCTGAAGCCCCAGCTACTAAGAGGCATAGTCAGAGGAAGAAAATTAGTGGTGACTGCCAACACCACTACTCTATAAACCGGGTTATCTATACTTGAAAAGTATGATACTGAAGCCTCCTCATCTGGAGGAAGGCTTACAAGGAGGTAGAGAAGGAAGATGAATGCTAAACTCCGAGCTCAGCATCAACAACTCCCTGTCCACCCTTCAAACCTACCTGCCCAAGAGCCTGAGGCAACTATTCCCACCCAGAATGGGTTTGCATGTCTAAAATGGGTGAAGAGAAATAACTTGAATGGGGAGTTAAAGAAATATTTTTTGGGATCAACGACCTGAAGCCCCAATCCCCCCCAAGGAAGAAAGAGCCTTAGACTCTTTCAAATCGGGCATACAAAGTCTTGAAAATAGTGAAGGAGAATGTACTAAAGAAGAAGAAGTTCCAACGACCTTTAGTGATAGAGGCCAGGAGAACCCCGTCGAGGGAGCGCCTATCTATTACAGCGGAAAGAAGAGAAAGAAAGTATATTTTATGAGGTAAACAATGGGGCGTGACACCTGAATCATAAGTTCAGGGATCCACCGCCGAAAGGTTCCGGTGGAAAGGAAAACAAATATGGAGGCCGAAGCCTTGAAGAGATGAAAAGGATGGAAGAGAAAGAAGAACTGATATGGGCGTGACATCCGGTATGGCTTCTCGGAGATCCGCCCTTATCTATAAAGAACATCAGAAATGGGTCCCAAAAAGGATCCACAATGACATCCCTCCTGACGGTCGACACCTTGGAGAATCCTCCAGGGGATCCCGTCGCTCGCCATCCCCTACAAAGAAAAAGACTAACTTCGATCGCAGTCCACTAGTCAAAGAAATCTCCTCACCTAACCAAGAATCAGAGATCCAGTGGCATCGTCGCTCGAAGATTCGAGCACTAAAAGAAAATATAAAATAAGAACAAAATATAAAAGGAGAAGAATATCTCGAAGGGGAAGAAAATATAGAAAAAAAATTGAAGAACATATGGAAGAAAATTTAGAATAAGAAATGGAAGATATAAATAATAGCTTGGACATGGAAGTGGTCTACATGGTAAGGCACACTAATTCCAATGATGAGGCCTACTACGATGACGATGAAGGCGATGACTATTGGCAACCTCCACCTAGGCAAGCACACTGGCATCTCCATGAAGTTAGGTCCACCACTAGCAGAGGTGGTCATTCCCAAGGAGAAGACAAAGTGGAGGAAGTAGAGGGGAATCCTTTTGATGATGGAAATGCCACACTAGCTGATATGAGAAGGTAGATGAGGCGACAAATGAGAGCTAAAGATAGAGAAATCTCTCAGTTAAATGAGAAGATGACTGAGATGATGGCTCAAATGGGGAAAATGATGTAGATGATGCATAGAACTGCTGCTATTGGCGCCATGCCTAATCCTCCTACCAATCATCCAAACTTCCAAATACTTCAGGTCTCGGGAGTGCAGGGTACTCCTGAAGTTGGTCATGAAGCTCATAATGTCGTTCGTCAACCCACCCCGTAGAATATTACACGTACCTCCGAGCCTGTGACTGCTGCGCAGTTCGAAGGAATAATTACGGAGAAGATCAAGGCTATCATAGCCGTTGATCAGACAGAAACTGGTGGGCAAGGGTCATCCATACCCTGCAGAGTATGATCAAGTGTCGTATCCAAAAGGATACTCTGTACCAAAGTTCAATACTTTCAATGGTACTAACAATCTCCGACATCACCTGACATAGTTTACAACCACCTTTGGGAATATAGGAGGAAATGATGCATTGCTCTTCCGATAGTTCGTCAGTAGTTTAATAGCAATTACTTTTGAATGGTATGTCGAACTACCAAATAATTCTGTCAAGATATTTGCAGAATTAGAATCTATGTTCGTGAAGATATTTGATAGTGCAATCGAGAAGATAACAATCACTGACCTTGCTCTGGATAAGAGAAGAAGGGATGAATCAGCGACTAAATACATCACTCGCTGGCGCAACCTGAGTATGAAATGTGAGCAACAACTTGAAGAGGAGCATGCTGTGTAATTATTAATGGGCAACATTGATGACAAGATGCAACCCTTCATGTGCATGGCTACAATTACCACATTTTAAGATCTGTTGGATAGGGTGGCCAAGTTTGAGAAACTAAACTTGCCCAAGTCAAAAAGTTATTTTGATAAACCTAAGAAGGCTAAAGCCTCAGGTTGCTAGAAGAGGTGAGGCCAACTCTATGTTCTTCTCCAGAGCTGATAGAGAAAAGTAGGTGATTTATAATGTAGACAAAGACAAGCAGCCAATACAATACGAAGAAAAGTCAAAACAAGCCTACAATCCTAACCCCCATCCAAAGTTGATACTCACGGGGAACAATAAGCCACGAACTTAACAAAGTGGTGGAGAACAACCGAGGTAAACAATGAGAACTGGTGATAGAACATTCCCTTCCCTCAAAGAAAAGATGAATAAAAAATATTCATTCAAGATGGAGAGTCTCGCTAAATTATTTCGACAGACGTTGAAAGCAGGCTTAGAACTGCCTGAATGCTAAGAGGCCCGAAGAGTTGAAACACACTAATGACCCAAATTATTGCCCATACCATTGGGTAGTCAGCCATCCTATTGAAGATTGTAATATCTTTAAGAATTGGTTCGAAAGAAAGTACTGGAAGGGAGAACTCACATTGTCTGACAATGTGTTGATTCATCCCAGGAAAGAATTAACTTGGGTGGTTACGTCCTCTTCCGTACCCCCAGTTGAAGAAAGAAGAAATGAAAAGAAGCCAGTTCAAGAAGAGCAGTGGGAGACTGTAGATTCTAAGAAGATAGTAAAAATGTTGAAACAATTTAAAGGAGTTCCAGGTGTAAAGTGGAAGTCTCCTATTAAGCCAGTGCTAAATTTGAAAACTTTGCTTATGACACGAGTTTCTACTTCTAAATAATTTCCCAAACAAGCTAGCACTTCAAAGTTTGGAAAGGTGAAGCCCTCCAAGAAGAAGACCAAGCTGAATAAGCGGAAAGAGAAAAAGACTGTTACTCAAAGAGCTATTGATAGTTTGGATGAATACTACCAAATTGTGAGGCAACCTATCAAGCTCGCTAACTTCATGTCAGAGCTTAAAAAAAATAAATCTGAAGAAAATGATGAGGATTCCCTTCCCACAGAAGTATGTCGGGTCATCTCAGTGACACCAAATGCACTGATAAGAGAAGGATACACGGAGAAAATTGCTTTTGAGTCCTGTCTGATGGTGGCATCAATGGACTATAGCTTGAAAGAGGACTTGCACTTTCCATGGGAAGATGGGTCGGACCCCAACATAGCATTGTAGATGAGATATATAAACCTGGATGGTGATTCTGAATCAACAAATGAATCCCTAGATGCAACAATGGCTGATTCTGAAGAAAACATCCCATTAAATGAGTTTAAACTAGAGGAGGTTGATCAAGTGCAACTAATGAGTGGTAAGATATTACCGGCTCCACCGAAGAAAGGGATTTTCAATAAAGATAAGGAGAAAGAGATAGTCATCAATGATGATACTATCCCTGAAGATCCTAAGAAAAAGAATACTTCGGCCAAGGGAATAGATTACAATATCTTATCCCCTCTGAGAAAAATACCTGCACAAGTTAGCATATATGATGCTCTTATAATGTATAAGGACCTTCGGGAGACTCTAATTCAAGTTCTCAAAGACCTTGAAAGGTATGAGACATATTTTACTGAGTGTACATGACGGAGGTCTTCCAAGCTCGAAATGAGCCGTTCGTCACTTTCACTTAAGAAGATATGATGCTCGGAACGAAGGATCATAATCGCCCTTTATATGTTACTGTAGAAAGCGATGGGATGATGATTAGTCAAATCCTAATTGATCTAGGGTCATCCATAAATCTAATGAGCTTAAAAGCACTTAGATCATTATGCCTCGATGTGGAGCATCTTGGGTTAGATAAGCTAATAGTATATGGCTTTAATGAGAAGGGATAGAAGACCCTAAGATCATTTATGCTCTCTCTCACATTTGGAGAACTTCATACAGATGCCAAGTTTCATGTGATTGATGCATATACTACCTTTAAATTTCTCCTTGGTTGCCCTTGGCTGCTTGAGTACGACATCGTCCCGTCAATGCTACATCAATGTATGAAGTACCTCATGGATGGAGAAGAATTCAGAATATATGGTGACATCTAGCCTTTTGCAGTTCATGAAGTGAAGATGTATGAAGATGCAAAGTACTTCATTCCAAAGAAACTGAAGCCATCGAGCTCTCTTGAGGCCTAGGCATTAGACCCAGAAACTATAAAATAACCTAAATAAAATAAACAAGAAGAAGTGGGGAGAAAGAAGGCAACGCCGACTATCCCTAAGGCACCTTCCATTCTTAAAAAAAGAAAATACATACCTCACATAGGGAGTGACACGGATGAAGATGATGTTGCACCTACCAAATCCCGAAGAGTATGCCAGTGAACTGCCAAATGGAGTAGGAAAGTTGAATACTCAAATGATGATTATGACTACGACTCTATTTATATGAATAATGTCCATGATGTATTCTTTAGAAGAATATACAGCCTATCAATTTCAGATAGTGTACTTGTAGTCACATGTATTCCCCTACAACACTTCAAAGAAGTTATTCCTTGAGAGGTGCATAACATTGAAGAGCTCATGACATTCTATGTACCTCCCTCAAAAGAAAAGAGTGGACCAGCTAGTCTATTTTATTCAAGCGGAAAACCTGAAGAAGAAATAAATCGTGACTGGTTCCATACACTCATCAATTCTGGGAATTAGTATCTAGGAGATTTCCTAGGTACAATACCAGAAATATTCAAATAATGTTACGGAAGCGAGGTAAAACTCGTTCCTCCAAACAACAAGTTCATTTTTGCTTGAGACTTTGGTATCGAAGGAATCCTCACTCATTAAAGAAGAATGATATTTTTGCAAAAAAGGGTATGGGGTTCATTGTACCGAAGCACCCCCAAAAGGAGATTTACTGAGCAATCACATGCAGAGAAATTAAATCTGATGACGATGGTGATGAAGAGGTATACGGAGTTGATAACTATGATGATCAACCCGTAGAGGCCAAGCCTGCAGCAGAAGAATTTGAAAATGGTGGGCAAGCAGCTACTATGGATGAATTAAAATAAGTTAACTTAGGAACCGAAAAGGATCCTCGCCCAACCTTTGTTAGTTCTTTCCTACCCAAGGAACAAACAAAAACAAATAAAAGAAATTCTCTATGAATTCAGGGACTGCTTTGCCTGGACATATGTTGAGATGCTTGGCCTATCCTCTGATGTAGCGATTCATAAATTGGCCATCAAGTTAGATGCAGCACCCATCAAATAAGCTCCAAGAAAAATGAGATTGGAGATAGAAGAACAGGTGATTATAGAAACAAAAAAGATCATAGAGGCATGCTTCATCCATGAAGAAAATTATGCTAATTGGATCGCCAATATTGTACCTATCAAGAAGAAGAACGATCAGATTCATATCTATATTGACTTTCGGGACCTCAATAAGGCATGCCCAAAATATGACTTTCACCTTCCTATATCCGAACTCCTAATAGACAACATGTCCAACTACGACATGTTCTCCTTCATAGATGGATCATCGGGATACAATCAAATCAAGGTGGAGTATGAGGATGAAAAGCACACATCGTTCAGAATTCTCATAGACGTATTTTGCTACACGGTCATGCCCTTTGGCCTGAAGAATGCTGGTGCCACATATCAATGGGCAATGACACGTATATTTGATGAGTTAATACACCAAAATGTCGAGTGCTATGTGGATGACCTTATCATTAAGAGCATGGATAAAAGAGACCACCTAAATGATATGAGGATTATATTTGAGAGAATCAAAAAGTTTGATCTTAAAATGAACCCTCTTTAATGCGCCTTTGGTGTTTCTTCTAAAAAATTCTTGGGGTATAGTGTGCGCCACCGAGGAATTGAGATTGACCCTAACAAAATCAAAACAATCATGAAGATACCGCCTCCCAGAAACCTTCAATAACTTCATTTTTTGCAAGGACAATTGGCTTTCATTCAATAATTCATATCGAATCTATCGGGCAGGTGCCAACCATTTTTGAAGCTGACGAAGAAAAAAGTTCATTTCAAGTGGGACGAAGAGTATCAGGAAGCATTAGACGATATTAAAAGATATCTGTTGATTCCTCCCATTCTTACGACATTAATTCTAGGGAAGCCTCTTATACTGTACATGGCAGCACTATAAGAGTTCCTTAGAGCATTATTGGCTCAGTATAATGAAGAAGGAAAAAAGAATGTGCTCTATTATATCAGTTAGAGGTTGATCGGAGCAGAAATCTACCATTCTCCAATTGAGAAGCATTGCGTGGCGTTGATTTTCATAGTCCAGAAACTCTGGCATTACACGCTCTCTCATAAAGTTATATTGATATCAAAGATCGATTCGTTGAAATTCTTGATGATAAGACCATCATTGATAGGTCGCCTAACTAGGTGGGCAGTACTATTACTACAGTTTGATATCACATATATGCCATAAAAGATAGTGAAAGAGAAAGCCTTAGCAGATTTTTTTGTCGCACATCCTATCTTAGCAGACTCTCCACTCAACGATGATTTACCTGATGAGCAAATCATACAGGTCAAGGAAGAAGACAAATTATAATTTTCGGAGATATATTTTGATGGGGCTTCCTCGATTAAGCCTACCCGACCTCCAAATATTATAAGGGCCCAAGCCAGCATCAGTCTCATTTTCGTAGCACCTGAGGGAGGCATAATGAAATTTTCATTCAGTTTGACTAAACCTCAAACCAATAATGAGGCTGAGAATGAAGCTCTAATAGCCGGGCTCGATATTGCGATCGATGTTAGAATCCAAAATCTCCAAATTTTTGGTGATTCTCAACTTATTATAAATTAGATTCTTGGCATTTACAAGGTTGACAAATTTGAATTAGCTCATTAACACTAACATGCTCCCGAGCTTCTGAAATAAGTGCTAAATATTATAATAGTCCGAGTTCCTCGAGGTCAGAGTGCCAAGGCAAATTGCTTAGCCAAATTAGCACAGGATGTGGTAAATACAATGAGGAAATGCCTATACCAATTATGGTTCACAGCCGTCGGGTCTTAGACCCTGTAATTTTGTAATTCTCAGAGGCAAAGGAAATACCAGATTTAAGCCAGTATAGGATGTAATCCCAGTTGATCCTCAACCTCCCAAACAAATCATTATTGAAAATCAACCAAAAGAACGTCATTTAGTTAAGAGACGTAAAACCAGCAGATGCTCGGAGTTGTGGCTGTATTTCTTAGACATTGAGGAAGGAGATGATTGTAGGCAACCCTTCATCGACTATTTCAAAGAAAGTAAACTCCCAACAGATAAATCTCTAGCCACAAAAATTTAAAAAAGATTATTACGATATGCATTTGTCAATGACACGTTGTATAGATGAGCTTTTGATCAAATATGGCTAAGATGTCTTGGGACCAAGAAATCTGATAAAGTAGTAGTAGAAGTCCATAAAAGGCTTTGTGGTGCACATCAGTCAGGTCCCAAGATGAAAGCTAAAATAAAAAAAATGAGGTACTATTGGTCAAGAATTGTAAATAACTGTATCGATCATGCTAAGAGGTGTCATGAATATCAGATCCATGGAGATGTTATACATCAACTGCCAAATCCACTGCACCATATAATAACATCATGGACATTTGAATGACGGGGCACAGATATAATCAAGCCGATAGATTCGTCGTAATCTTTAGGACACCGGTTTATTCTAGCAGTAACATACTACTTTTCTAAGTGGGCAAAAGTAACTCTGTTCAGAGAAGTTATGTCCGAGCATGTGATCAACTTTGTCACCATAATGTCGTCTATAAATTAAGTGTGCCATGCCGCATAATCTCAGATAATGGTATATCATTTAAAAGTATAAAAATTTATAAGTTTGTTGATCGATATAAAATCGATTGGCGGTATTCATCTATATATAACCCAAGAGCAAATGGCCTGGCGAAGGCCTTCAATAAGACGTTGGTGAAATTATTGAAGAAGATCCTCACCAAGAACAAAAGAGAGTGGCATACAAAGATGGTAGAGGCACTATGGGCATATCGTACAACCTATAAAATGCCAACCAAAGCTACTCTTTATTTACTAATGTTTAGAGTTAAAATAATATTTCCACTAGAAGTTGAACTACCATCATTATAGGTAGCAATCCAGAACAACCTCACCCAAGAACAGAATGCTCGTTTAAGAATGGAAGAGCTCGACACACTTGATAAACTCAGGTTACAAGTTCAATAAAACTTGGAAATCTATCAAGTAAGAATGACAAAATCCTTCGATCGGATGGTGCATCCTCGAGCATTTCAAGAGGGGGAATTATTCCTGGTGCTGAGAAGACCAATCATCCAACACCAAAGAATTGGTGGCAAGTTTGAATCTAATTGGGAGGGCCCCTTTGTCATCGAGAAGGTATTTTAAGGAGGAGCTTATCAGTTAATCAACTTGGAAGGTCAGAGACCTATGCCGCCGATCAACGATCGATATTTAAAGAAGTAACACACATAAAATTGCCTAAGAAAATGCTATGTTTAATATGTTATGTATTTCATGCATATTTACAAACATATACATTTGCATTTTGAAATTCTCTTGTGTTGCAAGAATGCATTTCAAAATCCCCCATCATATAGGGGGCATTTTAAATATTTATTTGGGTTGGCATCGTGCTATGTGTTGAGATCCCCAAATAAATATTTAAGCTTCAAATTTTAAATTTACTCTATCCTAAAATGTATCTGCAAGAAAGGGGGCATTTTAAATATTTATTCGGGTCGACATCGCGCTGTATGCCGAGATCCCGGAATAAATATTTAAAATTATCAATATAAATATTCTTTCATACTGAAGAATACAACAATTTTCTTTTTCAAAGTATATGTTGGTGATCTTTAAAAAGTTTGAGATACCACCTTCTCCAACATACAAAGATTTAAAAGTCAGGAAATAGACTTTTGTGGCTACGCACTCCAGCAAATTGGGCCAAAATAGCTTGAAATCTTTCAACAGCATGAATCTTAAGGTTTGAATGAGTGTAAAAGGTCGGATTCAACACGCCTAAATATGACCGGATCGCTGATAGCTCTGTCTACTTAATATGCCATAAGAACGGCCGTAGTAGTGGAACCCCCACTTCGTCAACCCGTTAGTAGATTTGTAGAAAGTACGAAGGCTAATCTAACTCAATTGTTCAAGTGATCGAAGTATACAAAATTCTCCTAATTGATCGAAGAATCAAAGTATCAATGGAAAGGAGTCAAGAACAACTACCAAATATACATATGCTCCAAATTTTTAACCACAAAGGATGACTCTAAATCTACAAACTTTAGTAAAATTAGCATTGAGAAGTGCAATTCCCATAACTTAAGTATGAAGCCTGAATGGGTGTAAGAAGTTGAATCGAACAAGCCTAAATATGACCGGATCGCTGACAGCTCCATCTGCTTAACAAGTCATAAGAAAGGCCAAAGTAGAGGAATCCCCATCTCAACAACTACAAGATGAAGAGTTTTCAAATCCTAGCTCTTCTTACCTGATGAACACATGTGACTCAGATTAAAGTCTCATCAAGTGATTAAGGATCAAGATACTACCCACGCTTGGTATTATCAATCGAATCCAAAACTTGCAAATCCTTCAGCAAATCCGTAAAGCACAAAGCAAGGATTGAATGACCATTTTCTTCAATAAGTCTGCTAAAGAACAAAGCAAATGACCGAAGAAAATTATCCCAAAGTTCACACAAAGCCTTAGGCTGAACTAAAAGAATTCATCATCAACAAGTCCGCTATGCATAAAGCCATGGACTGATGACTTTTTGCCATCAACCTAATATAAACTTGAAGGATTCTAAGTCAGTGGAATCTACTCCTTCATTAAGCTCACCAAAGCAAAAAGGCAAAGGTTAGAAGGCATACAAATTTTCTGACAAGTCAATAAAGATAAATCAGACAACCCTTCACCCTGTTTGCTACTCAGAGCACTGGGCAGAAGGATCCAAATCTCAGGACTCAAGCCAAAGCTGCAGAAAGAGTACCCCAGATGACATCTACAAATGTTCTTAAGGACTGGAGACATTTTAAATATTTATTTGGGTCGACATTGCACTGCATGCCGAGCCAAATAAATATTTAAAATTTTGCCAAGATATAACCAGATTATAAAAAAATATTGAGCATATACAGAAAGGCTTTAAACTAAAGTGATAGTGGCGTTAAAAGAGCATAGGATGATGATGCTACCTACTATCGTCAATCTACGAAGTTATACTCTAGAGATTCTAGTATGAAGTACTCTATCACTATCTCATTGATCTCTACTTAATCAAGATAAAATAAGTCAACTATACTAAAGATTATGAGTGCATCTAAAGATCTATGAAAGCACATAGATGGACTCTTGGAGATCCACTAAATGGAAATCTTAGTGTGATATCAAAGCAAACTTTTGGAGATCCACTAAACAAAAATTTTAGTGTAACATCCAAGCAAATTTTTAGATATCCACTAAATAAAAACCTTAGTGTGACACCTAGACCAAATATATGGAGATCCATAAGGTCAATGAGCATACAACAAACGTGATTCGCTCTAGACACATATCACATTTGTTGGGGGATATTTGTTGACCTCTACAATGAGCCAAAAAGAGGGATAAAAAAATTTCACAAAAATGATTACCTGAATTGGATAGACTTTATGAAATGCCCGCAAATCCAACCGCATCTATAGTCGCCCATCTCCTGCATCCGGCGCCGAATACATATCTTATCTCCCGCGTGCGTGCTCTTTCAAGACTCGGCTCTTCTCATCTTTAAAATGAAGCTAAAGCTCTTGCTGCTCTCTCGATACACACAGAACTCCCTCTCCTAACGTGCTCCCGATCTGCTCTCTTAGTTCGCAAACCCCTCTCAAACTCCGATTCCCACATCAAAGCTGAGATTTCCACCTTCTCTGTAGCCCGACAATATTCTAATGTGTTGAATCCCTAGCCCCATCGAGCCTCTACTTTCCTATGTCGGCTTCCCACACAAGCTGAGAGAGAGAGAGGAGAGAAAGAGAGAGCTTTCCCCATACCTTGTTCCTTCCACAAGCTTCAACCCTTGCAATCAAACCCGCTCGACGCATGTGACCTCCCATAGCCGCTGAAGCCGAGACTTCCACGATAGAAGCAGCAACCTGAGCTCTTCTGTCCGATTCCCCTTAACCATTCCAACTTCAATCGAAACCCCCATAGTCTCCTCCTGCCCAAGAACCTACAGCCTAAACCCCTTCACCTGCTAAAGCTCCCACCGGCGTCCTATCCGATTCCTTAAGACCGAATTTTCGAAGCCCACATTCTCCTATTGAGTTCATCAAATATTTATAGGAAATGCAAGATTCAGGAAATGTAGCTTTGCAAGTTTGTTAAAAATTATTTTTATTGTACTCATTTATTTTACAAAATAAAACTCTCTTTTTAATTTTTACTTCTTATCAATACATATAAGAATTACATGCAAGCTAAAATTTTGATTATTAAAAAATATGAAAAATGTGTAATGTAAGATTATCCTCTTCTATACAGGAGCTATTTTTTGACCTTTAGCACCTTGATTGGAATTCTATCCATCAGCCGCCTCTTAGTCTTGGGGGTTTATGATGCAACAATATTTTAATCAATACGAAGAGTAGAAGAATTCAATCATACACAAATTCATCAAAATCAAACAAAAAATTCCTAAATTAAACCCCCAACTCCTTTCTTCCTATAGTTAAAGATCATTTATCATAACTCTAGTTACAATCCAATCCTTCCAAATAGTTGCTTCGATACTGCCCTGTGACGCCTTCGGATCCAATGAAAAGAATGAAACCTTACACCTGTCATTTAACTACTCTAACTATCAATAGAAACAACCATAACTATTATAAAATTCAAATAATAAAAACAACTCAACAAATTTTATTTCATAAAAACTATTTATATAATAATCTACTTAACTTTCAAGCATTTACACATCAAGACAAATTAAATCTAGACCACAAAATAATTCCTCAATCACTTAGATTCAGAAGGTCATGCCTTTACCTTTTTTTTCTACTATGTTGCGCTTTTTCCTTTCCCTAAAGCATCAGAAAACATCATAGAATAAGCATAGACAAGAGAGGAATCACGTCAAGCCTAACAACATGGGCTGTTTCAGCCTGTTTAGTAGTTTGCCCACCTCCTCCAGCCCACCGTGGAGTTCCTGCCTATCTTTTCTTCTCTCTCGCGTGCTTGTAGCGTCTGCCTTTGCTTCTCTCTTGTGTGCCTGGAGCATGAAAGCTCCATCTCGGCGTCTCTGATCTTCCCCTTTCTCTTGTGGTGCATTTCACCTCGCCTGATTCGGCTCCTCAATAAAGACACAAAGAAAAACATAAAGAGGAAGCAGACAAAAGAGATTGGAAGGATAAAACTATCCGAGCAAATAAGGTATAATGGGGCTTTAGGGTTCTGTTTTTGAAAATTGGAATAAAAATTATTTTTCACTGTATCTCTTGATGATGTTTTGATATGATAGAGCTTATTATTTTGGATTGTTCATATAAAATGATGATATGCTTGAAGATTTAACTTTTAAAGTTTAAATGAAGAAATGTCTTAGGAGTTTTATACTTAATAAATTCAGAAAAGGGGGTGGGACCAAACATGAAAAATGACTGATATGTAACTTCATTATTAATTAATCTCATAAAAATATGAAGTATTATTTCAGCTTTTATTATTTTTACAACTTTTTATTGTATGATTTTATGGTTTATTTTTCTTATATCACTTTTAATGAATTTATTTGTCATTTTTTGGATTTTTTGTTATCTCTATTTTTTAGGATTGGCTCAATGATAGTCTAGTACCGTAAATTTATATATACATATATTTGACTTGATTTTTAATAAAGTCGTAATACAATATTGTCAGAAAATGTAAAATTTATAATTATTTTCAATCTTCAATCATAGTAAAATCAACTCTTCCCACCCTAAAAAATAAAATTGATTCCCCTCTAACAACTAGCTCAGTATACTTCTTTCTCAAGCTCATCACATATATCAATATTCAAATTAAAATATTATGTAGCACTTAATTAACTAAAATAAATGTAATGACTTGTAAAAAATAATATAAAGTATTAACAAAACATGAATTTATATGATTTCAATATTTAGTTGAATTTAAAGTTCATACTCATATGTTTGAAGCTACTTTCATAGAGAGTCAGATGCATCAAATAACACTTATCATCATCACAAAACACTTGTTGTCAGAGGTTCACTTGTACTTGAATTTCACATTTTATATTGGTTCATAAATTACTAACACTCACACTACAGGAAAATCGCCTATTATCAACGGATTTTCTGTGGGACAGATTTCATTGAAATATTTTCGACATATTTTTTGCAACTTTACCGACGGATTTATTTTTGGCAGACTATCTGGCGGATTTTAATAATTTCTAAAAAAAATATTTTTGTAAATTAAATATTTAATAATTTTGTAGTCCATTTTAATTAATTACTAATTTAATAAATTTTCTTAATTATAATAACTTTAATATTTTTTTTAATTTATTCTTAATTAAATAATTTAAATAAGTTATTAAATTACTAATAATTTATTTTAATTAATAATTAATTTAATGTCTTATTTATTAATTTTAATTTTTTTATTTTAATTTAGTTTAAATTTTAAAACATATAATATTTATTTTAATATAAAATATATAATATCATAACATATTTTGCAGCAGAGTAAAGCGGAAGACTCTTTGAAATTCTTTAAAGAGGTTGAGGGTTCGAATCTAGGCAAGGAAGCGCGAGCAGGCTGGCGGGCGCGGGCATATTCTAGTTGGTAGGATGCGGGCCACGGGCGGGCAAGCTGGTGGGCACGGTCGCATTCAGGCTGGTAGAGCGCAAGTCTCGGGCGGGCGCATGCGCGTTCGGGTTGGCAGGGCGCAGGCTGTAGGCAGACATTTGGGAGCGGGCAGAAGAGGCCAAAATAAAACCTATATGACATTTGTAACATATCAGAGAGTGCACTTTTTTCACATTAGAACATCTCCTACACCATGCTATGAACATTGTAAATATAATAGTAATAAAATTCTAAACTCAATGCAGTATTCAATTAATGCATGAATTATCTGTAAATAGCCACATTACTTGTATAACACCATATTCATTAAATTTTTTCTATTCAAAGTACTACTTTAGAGCAATATTCATATGAATATTTTAAGACTTTTATATAACTATTGTAATTGTCATAAAAGCCTAAATCAATTTATATACTAAAACATTCACAAAGGAAAAACAATCGTTAAAAATCCGAATTCATACAATGAGCAATATACTAAAACATTCACATGTCTTAATTAATTTTTTATTTTTAGGATGACTTCTTTGTTTTTTCATTGTAGCACTTTTTCCTTTCATATGGCGAGCATTCAGCTTGTGACAAATATCTATATCTTCTGGTCTTCACGATGATTGCTCTCAACATTGCTATTATGACGAACAACTTTTTTTTTTTGAAAAAGGAAATACATTAAATTAGAAATGATACAATCAAAGACCCCACACCGGGCCACAACAATATCTTACAATTAGAACCACAATAACCCAAAATAAAGGAAAAATGGGGGTATGAAACTGAAGATGCAGACTCAGACCAGTGTCGGGTTGCCAGGGAGGGGCTTTCCATGGAAGAAAAGGAATTCACAAATGAAAAGCTGCCAAGTCAACGAAACGGGCCACCTAGGTTGCCAACCAACCCTGGCCATCCAGGACGCTTGCAGCAACGCTGCTTCCTCATCGTCCATATAATAAAGCTTGAATGGGCAACCCAAACCAACAATAAAACCCACGGTAAAACCAAAACTCAAGCCAGCCACAAGGCCACCCCAAGGGGACAGAACATGCCCCCAGATAGCTAACCAAAAGCCAAAAAAACTAGGTAAGCAACCACCAAGAAAAACATCACCGGCCACGTCTGCCCCTCCCACGAGCCCTACCACGAGAGGCAACAGATACAAGAGGTTTATCACGTAATAAGTTAAAAGGGTTCCCTGGGTTGTCATCCCCACTCGAATCCAAAGAAACAGAATCAGACTCATTTTTATTAGATGAACCATGCAGCCAGTCCAAATGCACACGAACATCAATGCCTGAATTGTACCCCACATGATACACTAAGCTCTGAGAATCAATTAAATTAACAAGTACATCCACAAAATTGTTATTGACTAAACAACCATTCAATACTGGAGACGAGCAAGAGGTTACAGACGCAGAACCCACACAAACACCCGCATCCAAATTATCAGGAACAGGATCAGTCGCATTCGGGCAATCCAAAACCAAAGGCTTTAACGTAATACAAGCCAAAACAAGCGGGGCGGACCTCCCAGACAAAACATAACCAAGACAATCAGGAACCTCAGCACTATGACACGCACAAGAGGCGACAAGAAGAGGTTACTGATAGGCGAGGATAACACCTTGTGGAAGAAAAGGTTGAGCATTAGGGGATAAAAGAGTGACATCATCAACACCAATAACACCACCACCCGAATGAGACACAACATTATCCAAATCATCCAAACCGACCAAAATAGGGGGGACAGAAGCGCAAACAGGAAAATCTAGAGAGTGCGCCACAGGCATCAGAGTCAATAAAACATCTCGAATAGGCATAGGAGAACCAGAAACACAAACTTCCTCATCTAAACTATCAATAACATAATTAACAGCCAATCCACCATTTCCATTAATCAAAACTGCATGAGCCGCAGGAGGTAAGGAATCAGGAAGA
Organism: Dendrobium catenatum; assembly: GCF_001605985.2. Lineage (NCBI taxonomy): Eukaryota > Viridiplantae > Streptophyta > Magnoliopsida > Asparagales > Orchidaceae > Dendrobium > Dendrobium catenatum. Next base: position 215,129 of record NW_021401542.1, on the reverse strand, counting down.
ACACAATCCAAATTAATAGAAGGCACCTCAACAACAGTAGGGGCAGCCACAATATTGGGTAGAGGGTGAAGAACAGGGCAATCCGGTTTGGAATGACCCAGGGATTTACAATGCGAGCAATAAGCAGGTAAGGGCTCCATATTAACCGATTGAATATAGCCTAAATTCTCGGATCCAACCAAAATTTTATCAGGATAAACCTTGGTAACATCTAATTCCACCAATACCCGAGCAACTGATGGTAGCCTACCAGTGGAAGTCGCCTGTTCGATTTTCAGAGGCTTACCAAACATTGAACCAAGCCCTTGTAAAATTCTCGGGGCAAAGAGGTGCGGCCTGAGATTAGGAAAGGAAACCCAATTTGGGATAGTAGGGGATTTGACATCAATGTCAAAGGTAGGGGACCATTTGAAAACCTTCATAAAGCAATTGTTCACGAAATATGAACGATGTGAGAAGACTTGACAATAATCCATGTCATTTTATATCTTGATATATAAGAATATGCTTAGAGTTTAGAATAGTGACAGAGAAAACTCCATTAAGTTTGAGATTGAAAAAAAAAATTACGAATCGCTTCCAACGACGGATGATGGGTCGGAAATTTTCCAACAAGCGCAAACTCAAAAGAAGCAGCTAGGGCTAGCACTTCCTCATCAGAAATCCAAAGTGAAGGAAACCCTCTAAAAGACGAGATCTTAAGATCAGGATAAGAAGAGATCGAAGCGGAAGAAACACCTGCTAAAGCCTCACGAAAGACCGAGAAGAAGGGGAACCAGACAAAAAACCAGGATCCAAAAGCCTTTTTCCCTCCATGACAGAGAAAAATGCTGAGAAAAACTAGTAAGAGAGGAGAGAAATCTTCCCTGAGGCGGCAACGAAACCACGCAACGAAGGAGACGGCGCAAACCTCCAAACCCTAGCAGAGCGCATATTGAGGGAGGTCAAAAGTAATTTTGGAATAAAAAGGGTTGCTTATGACGAACAACTATATTTATTCTAATTGATGAGTAAAATACTTGGATATTTTTCTAGATTTGTGTTTTTATATTTTTAGGCCAAGTTAGCTCATGTTATTGAGTTGCGAGTTCTATGTATATTTGTACATTTTCGCCAATGATTATATTTCACAATGGGCCAAGTGACGAGTGAACTTTGATGGAGTTCACATTTACCTATAATTTGCAATTACTCGATAGGGTGAGTAGACGAAGAGCTGCTAATTTGTGAGTAAGGATGAAGAGGTTAGGGCAGGATCTTATTATTTAATGCAGATTTGATTGGTGCATTGATATCCATGCATCTTCCCTTCTCGATAAATTCCCCTCAGTAGAGCCCACACATGTGGGGAAATTATTCTGTGTGGAGTCCGGACGTAGAGAATCTTTCGAATTATTGCGTACCCTATGCATAAGCTCTGCGTATGCTCTGTGTATTTACTCCGTATTTGTAGATACGTAGTGAATAAGTATTAAATAATTAGTTGTGAGGATTTGCTGTGTATCTACAAATACACAGAGGGTAATCAGAGATCCAAAATCCGAAAGATCCTCTACGTTCGGACTCCGCATAGAATAATAATTTCCCACGTGGGGAGTACAATACAAATCCATTCTCTGCTTTCTTCCACTCTGGAGCAAGTTCTCGCTAATTGCCATGGACTCTTAACACAAATGTGCTAAGGCATCTGTCGATTATACTACAATGTAGTCTATTGCAAAAACATTCCTACCTAATATTCTTTTTGTATTGTTTTTCAAATGCTAATCTCTCCATGCGAGTGCAAAGTGAGGACGAGTGGATCAACCTCCATTATAAAAAAGAGCTCTGAATCCCTTGCAACTACTTCCACTTGAGACTTAAGCTACCCTTCTATGGTGAACTTGCAGAGATTTTGAACTTCCATGGAGTCATCTCAGCTCAGATTATGAACACAGATATCTTGATAAATAAATTATATATATTATATAATTTATTTATTAAGCTATCTTCATATAGATGGGTTTTAAAATCAAAATAAATTGAATAATTTAATTAAGCATAAGATTGTTGACTTATTTTTTAACTCTTATAATGAGCAATACAATTTGTCTGTGGTATCTCAAACCCAATGCTGCCGCTTAAATTAAAGCTCTTTTTTATTTATGAGTTTGTTATTATATGATTATACTAAATTATCATTAGCTATATTTTATAGGTTATCTAGGTCAATGGTACGCGATGATTTATTATCATTTATATTTTAACTTACTTGGGCCAATGCAAGTGGAACATAGATAAAAAAATAATCATCTATAATGAAGAGTGCTAATTCGAATTGGCAGGACCTAAAATTGGCCATACTCAAATATGTTTGACCACATATTGACCCAAACATGACCAATTTATCATACGGGTTAGAATATTCGACTCAAATATTACAAACACGAACCCTACCAGTTTAACTCGTTTATCATACAGATCATGCAACTTCTTAGATTAGCATGACCCCGTTTAACTTGTAAGTTACCTTTCCAACTTAAACTCGCCTATCTTAAACTGAAGCAGAATGATAATAGGGTCACTTCTAATTTTTGGGTCAATATGAACTTGACCCGAAAATTAATTGGGTCAGTCATGGGATCAAATTAGATTATTTGTTGACAAGCTTTTGTTAATGAGTGGAGCCACATGGCTATTTTAATTTCTTAAAGATTGCAATTTGATGGTTTGCCGGCAACAGATGTCCATATATGAATGGCCGTTTAGAATATTCGAAGAACAATAGAAGATAACGTTGAGGAAGAATAATTTAAAATATTCACGAGGAAGGATTGAAATTCAAGTTAGGCACATATTCTTCTCACGAGGAAGGATTGAACAGCTTAAATTAGAATAGTATTTTTCTAGATTTCTCTCGAAAACTTTAGAATTTGGGAGAGTTCCAGCAGCAGGTGAGGAGGTAAATTTTAAGTGGTTCGGCATTTACACATCATAAAACAAATTTGTTGTCTGTTAGGTGAAACTTAGCTGAACTTTACTGTTGCTTATTAGGATCACAAAGCTCATATGAGTTATTTTATTGCCAGCAAAATTTTTTAATCAGAGGAGATCATGATGCTCAGAAGAAAAATAAATGATAATGCATATAATAAACGAGATTGTAAAGAGCAAAAGCACATAGGAACACAATGATTTTTATGTGGCTCGGCTGTAGTTTATATCCTCTCTTAGATGTCCTCGCAACTTAGGCTTTTCAGCACAACATTTACTAAATAAAACTGCTACTATTCCATAAGCTCTCTTCCATAAGCGGAGAAGCATTTGCACAAGCTCTTCTTTCACGAGAGAGGTAATTACGTGCGGAGTCCGGACGCGTCTGGAGGCCAATCCGGACGTGCCACTTCACCCAATACACAGTGTCTTAGGTTACGTGGCACGTCCGAATAACCGAATTGATCTCCGGATGCGTTGGAGACCGAACGTAATAATTTTTACTTTGACCGAGACAACCTCTCATGAACTTTTGCCTCCAAAATATTCTAATGCAATATAATAATATACAAATAAACATAAGGAAAACAAAAAAGAAAAGAGTTCGTACTCGTGGATATTCAGGGGAGTAAAAATATCAAGTATATCAAATATCAAACCTTGAATATTTATGTAATGGCAAGCAGGTTTTCAATCTCACACAAATATTGAGAAAAATTGATGTGGCCTTCGTTAGCACCTTCGATGATGGATTTAATGTGTTTGCAAATCTTTCTACGAGCAGTGTTAGGAATGGTTATTAGGCTTTCAAGAGATCTTAGAATAAGTAGATTTAAGGTTTAAGCAAGTAAGAGTCGGCTAAGACTAAAGATAGTCAAAATCCAAGAGCTTTTCTCATGCAAGTTTAGGGTTTTGTTGAGAAAAACATATTGAATCTCAAGCCTAGTAAATATAGTAAAACCTCCTAGCAAAATTAGATTACTTGGAATATTTAAAGATTATAAATGACTTATATATCATTTGAAATAATGTTCCATAAGATAAGTTGTTTTTTATAATTATAAACATCAATAATTCATGATTAATATTTATGTTATATAAGAACTTAATATTTTTTTGATATTATACAGAAATAGTTATATTAGAATGATTAGATATCAAACAATTAAATCAATTATCTCAAGCTATTAACATTAAGTAAATGCATATTTTCAAATATCAAGAAGTATTCTAAATGTCATTTGAATCATTTGTAAGAGAAAGAACAAGCCTTTCATAATCCATGCTGAAAGAGTTGTTTGGCATGTCTTCTATGACACTTAATTAATCGAGGTATACATTTTCACTCTCTCCTAGCATCTGTCATATCTATGGAGATTCTAGGGTTCCTCCCTCTCAAATGCTCTCATTATCTTTCTCTAATGATTTTTTCTTTGGGTTTTTGTTTCTTGTGTGTGGATCTATGATTTGTGATATTGTCGGTGGCTAAGGCTATCCTAGACCAGTCGATCCATGGTGGCTCCCTTTGTGTCTAACCCCTAGGGTACCTCTTTAGCGCTTGCTTCTAGTAAAAATCAAGGCTTTTTTGGTTGGAATGGGGAAGGTAAAAATATGCCTACCAGCTTCTTTAAAGATGTGGTTTATGGTAGTTCGTCTTCAGGTGAACCTATTTTATCCTTTACTCTGTCAATTTTAAAGGTGTGCCAGTCATTTTTATTTTAGATGAATATGTTCTTAAACTTAGGTCTCCCTTCATGTTTACTTCACTTAGAAAATTTTCTGTGTAGACCTAATTTGTATTCAATCTATAACTTTTTCGACAATCTCAAACATTCTGGCTTATTTTTTGTGGGTATGTTGGATGCTCGTCATGTGACCATTCAACTCGCCAATGAATTGAATTATATGATTTGAAGTATTTTATAATTATCTTGGATTAAGAGATTCTAAGTTGTCATGAAAGAAAATTAGGTTTTGTTGAAAACTCCTTTGGCCAACAACCCTTAGGTTGGTTTTTGGTGTTAATAGAAGAGCTTAGAGTCAGTTTTAGGGGTTTGAAACACCTGTGATTGGTGGAGAATTGTTTCTAACTTGATTTCAAAGTTTATAACAATTTTTTAGATGTTTTAGGAGTTCAAATAGCCAATGGAAGAAGGCGAGGTCCTGTTTGTGCAAGTTGTTGATTCCAGCTTCTAAGAGACATTTGCTTGAAATTTTGTGGAGTAAATGATGGAAAAATAGTTTGATATTGCAAATTGTAGCTAGGAAAAAAAGATATGCATTAAGAAATAATAAAGCTTTGCATACGCATAAAATTAACCACTCGTTAAAGTGATTAGGGTTAAAGAGATGACACGATCTCCTCAAAAGAGTGATCGGCCATCTAAACCCCTCTTTTAATTAGAATGAACTCCAAATTTCTTAAAAAACACATCTGTTTCATTACCACTTTTGTATAAATATTTATATAGTTTTTATAGTAATTCAAACTTTAAAATGAAGAGAGGGTGAGTGAATTATTGTGTGGCCCACATGAAAATGTGCATGTGTTGTTGAAGCACCCTTTGGCTAAACGTAAGGTTGCCAAAATGGGTTAACAAGTTGGGTTTGGGTTCAACCCAAAATTTATCCAACCCGTTTAATAAATAGGTCAAAATGATGGACCCAAAGCAATCCCACTAGTAACCTAAATGGCTCAAACCTGGTATGATAACCCATTTTGATTAGTATAAAAAATATAACTTGTTAACTATAGCTTTTAGATAAATTGATAACAAAATAAGGAGATTATAAAAACAACCAAAATAATTTAAGAAAAAACGAGAGGTCACTTTCAGGTATAAATTTGGTTTGTGAGTCAACTCAAACCTGACCCATTTAATAAACATGTAAAAATTATAGACCCAAATCCAACCTATTTATTAAAAGAGTCTTGATCAGGTTGGTGAGTCCGATCATTTTCTTACACCCCTAGCTAAAAGATGCACTACTCCATATATAAGAAAGTTATAGATATGGGGGGATGGTTCAGTTTTGATGTAGCCACCTACATTAGAATTAATAAAGCATTTTACATCATGAATTTTCTATCATTGTTTGAAATTCAAACTTCATATATAATTCAAAGTTTTGTATTTCAAAATGTAACAATTACTCTTTTTGGTGGGGGTGCTATGGAAGGTTTCCCAAAGAGTAAGTTGCCTTATCTTAGCTCTTATCCCCTTGTAGTCCCACTCCTCCATCTTAAAATCCCCTCCCCCCTCCACTGACTCCTCACTGGCAAGCCCATTTAACAAGCAAGTACTGGCTTCCCTACCCAAAATGCTTCTCTTCTGGGTCCCACCCAGAGTGGATCTTCTTTCCTTTTCAACACAAAACCCCTCACTCCCTTCAACTCTAGGAAACCCAAAAAACCCACAAGAACCCCAAAACCTAGATTGGAAAGAACTTCTATCAACAAAAAACCCATACTACTTATAATTTCTCAATTAACTTTGTTAATTCACAGTCCAATATCATTCACTTTTTAGACGAAGAAACACAAGAAGGTTTGAAAGATTGGGAGCTTTCTTTAGTTGGCTACTCCATTTTTAAGATGCCTTATTATGAGTCTTTACTAAATTCCATTAAATACTTCTGGGTATCTCTAAATGACAACTTCTTTTTATTGAAATATTCCTCACTAGAAGATTATGACATGGTCTAGTTAGGAGTGCTATGGTTTTTCTGGATAAATAGACTTTTGATTTTTTTTTTTTAATTTTACTTCCTTTTCACTTATGCACCAAATTTTAGACCTACATGTTAATTGCAGGAACCCTTCTGATCTCTAAAAAATTGCTTGTAGCATAGGAACTCCCCTTGCACTGAAGTCTTTTATTCCTGCTAAAACTAGGTTCTCCTTTGCTAGGGAGTGCATGAAAGTTCAAAGAAATGCCACTCTCCTTGATGCCATCTCAATCTCAGTGGTAGGTAAAGCGCAAGCCCTCAAAATGTTATATAAATGGAAAGCTAACATGTGTGCCATATGTGGATTACTTCTCTCTCAAAACATATGCCCCACAAAACCTTAAGAATGAACTATAACTAAATCCCCTAGAGGTAGAAGCCAAACTTGGAAACCCAGGTATTCCCTTACTAATAACATTCCAAAATCAGCTAATAACCCCATAGCCAACCACAATCCTACCTCCTACGGCTCTACTCCCCAAATTAACTCTTCATCCACTATAAAACATGAACATTCCATACCCTAAGATGATTAACTCCTCAACTTAAACATTCCCCATACAAAGCACCCCCCCCCTCCCGCTTCACCTCGTCCACTACATCTCACCATCTTTCCTTTGCAAACAAATCTCTACTCCCATTAAAATTTTTCCTCTTACACCTAAGATTAAAGGTCAAACCAACCCCTTTCAGATATTAAATAGGATATCTTACAAACTATCTTGAAGCAACAAACAAATAAATTCAAAGCTCACAAGGCCAAAAGGATGGCCAATCAATCTCCAAAAACCTAATGAATTATCCCATTTTTGCATCATGAAATGTTAGGGGCTTCAACCATTTAGACAAGTTTCTTAGCTGTAAAAACCTTATATTTTAACAGTCAAAGCTATTAACTATTAAGAATTATTTACTTTGGCTTAAGGGCCTCATAATTTTATCCTATTGATGTAACTTCATAGGAGGTCACCCATCCTAGGATTTCTCCAGGATGAACATGCTTAACTGTAAAGTTTCTTAATAAAATTTCAACCATTACACCAAAAATTACTTTGATACTTAAGAGTTTAACTTCTTTTATGTAAGTAATTTCATAATCTTCCCCACTTCAGTAAATGATATTCTTGTTAGTATTCTTATCCAAGAATAATCTACCAAGTAGATAGGTTTCTAGAGGTGGCTCCTATAAGTGCAAGTGGTGACCCCCGCTACAAAGCACTTTATCCCATATAGAGTTAAAGAAGTGGCTCCCATAGCACAATACTTTATCTTGTATGACACTTAGTTCCCAGCTTCCAACTGGTTTATTGCTCTGATATCATTTCTAAAAGCTTAAACTCTTAATTATCGATATATTGTGCACTTTGTCCTAAAAGCCTCACAGTTTTATTATGTTGGTGTAACTTCTTAGGAGGTCACCCATCCTAGGATTTACCCAGGATGAGCATGCTTAATTATAGAGTTTCTTAGTAAAATTTCAACCATTACACTAAAGGGAGTTTCACATGTACATCTCATAACATCGACCTTATATGCATCCTTGAAGATAAAATTATTCTCCTTATGTCCAAAGGCTAATGATTTTGTAACAATCATAAGCTTTTTGTATATGAACGAAGACATGATAGTTTTGATACATATCATCCAGGTTGAATATGGATCAAATGGAATAAGATAGCTCTTTCCTTTACTCTTCTTAGCACTAATGCTTAGTTTATTCATTGTCAAATTATTTATGGCAACTCGGCCCCATTCTCCTAACTATTTTTGTGCTTCAAATAACCAAAATGAGAGAAGAAATTTATGGAATGCAATCAAGAATATGCCCTACAATCTTAATCTTCCTTAGGTTATTATGGCAGACTTCAACTATTTTAGTTTTTCTTCTAAAAATTTTGGTGGAATCCATTTAAATCCAACAAAAGTTATGAAATTCAATTATATGAATTTTAAAAGGAACTCAAGATTTTGCATTTGTTGGTTATCATTACACTAGGTTCAATTATAGGGTTGACAACTCTATCCACATCAGTCTTGATAGGGCTTTTGTCAATAAGGTTTTCCTTAATGATTTCCCCTTTTCTTATTACAAGATTGATCCTCCTAGCTATTCTGACCATTACCCATTAATTTTTTTTCACCCAACCTCCACAAAAACCAAGCCATGGATTTCTTTTTAAGAATTATTAGATGAAATACAATAAATTTTGGGAAATTTTGTTCTCTATTCTTTTGGTTCAAAATGCTAGAGATCTTATATTCATCTTATATGCCAAGTTAGTAGTGATTAAAATAACCATCAAATCTAAAATGGTGGGCCTCATATAATCATATCACAACTTCAACTGCAAATCTTAAGAATAACTAGCATTGCTGCTTCTCATATCTTCAAAATGATCCTAAAAACTCAACCTTTAATGTCATCACCAAAGAGGTTAATGCTTCTCCAGATTTATGAAGTATGTACCACATAATTGTTTAACGGGCTAAATCATATTGGCTTTCTTATAGTGAGGACAATCTTAAATTTATCTATGGAAAAATAAAGGGTGGAAGAAATTACAATTGCATCAAATAAATTACCACAGTGGAGGAAACCTTCTACCATCATAATAATATTTCTTTGGTTTCCATCACTCACTTTCAAAACCTATTTAATTCTCAAACCCCTCATACCCCATGCATCCATATTGGTAATCCCTTACTTCCTCATGCCATAACTGCTCTTATTTCTACTATTTTTGACAAGAAAATCAAGTTTGTGGTCTTCTCAACTCCTAAGAATTATGCCCTTAGATCTAATGTGTTCACCTTTGAGTTTCCAGAATACTTGGGAATACATGGGTGCTCTTCTTTTTTGTTCTATGAAATATTGCTTTCATACTTGTTGTATGCCCATGAATGTTAAAGTTAGGGCTATAACCCTTGTTCCCAAAAATCACCATGCTAGCTCTATTTCTAACTTCAAATTAATATCCATCATAACTTCTTTTATAAAATCATAGCCAAAATCCTATCCCTTAGACTCAAACCTAGGATGCCTCACATAATTCTTGAGAGTAAATTTGGCTTCATGTAGAATAGAATTTCTACTAACAATATTATTTATACCAAATAAATTTTGAAAGATGCAGACTCTAAGCATCATGGTAATTTCTTATCATACCCTAGAATCTAATTTGTAAGAATCTTTTTTCATCTTTTATTATACAACAACTACAGCTATCTAATTTTATTTGATAATAATAAATAGCGAAAAATAAATTTTATAATTAAAAACATCAATAAAATATATATTCATTAACCCAAAAATAAATCATAAATAATACTCATGAATCATGTAATCACAACATATTCTTCCATTCCCGAATATAAAAGAATAATTAAAATAAAAGAAATAGAACATGAGGAATCTTGATCATTCTCACACTTTTGAACCTCTTTCATTACATGAAATTATTTAAATCACATATAATGAGCTAAACAGCCCATTATATCACTAAAATCTTATAATCAAATTAAAAGTATAATAAAGAAGCATTATGCATGTCAATGATTAAATCATAGCAATAATATTCATATGATCATTAAATTAGTATAAAAATAGTAAAACTCACATTTAATAGTAAAGTCTATAAAGCAACAAAATAGTATTGTACAGAAGCCAATAATGCAATATAGTAAGGAGACCAATAAATAAGTACGAGTGTTAGATTAATAAAGCAGTAGCTAAATAAGTACTATTAATCAGTAAAAGAAAATCATACAACATTGTAAAACTAAAGATCAATAAATACTGCAGGAATCATATCAATGTTGTAAATCATATAGGAGTGTACACATATTATCCAAGTATTTTATATCAGCATCAAATCAGTATATTATATACTCAGTATATCATATGCTTAGTATAAGTATAGTGAATCAGTAATATCAAATAATATCAGTGTCGATATCGATAATAATAAAATTATTGGCAAGAGCAATAAAATAATATAGTAACAATAAATAATTCATATAGTAATAGAAATAATGTCTCAATAATATGCATTTTAGTAGTCACTCTAAATAGTATGAAGTTTTTTCTATCATGATATTTTTCAGTAATCGATAGTCGGTAATAGTTGGCTCAATAAATAGAGTTGTCACTCTTTGATTGTCGGCATAGTAATAAATATTTATAGCTCCCAATCATTATATCAGTAGAGGATAACATCCAACTATAGTATTTAATGGAAAGCCTGTCGGCCCATCATCTTATATAAATCAGTTAATCTCCAACCAACGGGTCAATCATTCTTTATTTATCTTTTACATATACATTATTATCAAAGTACTATAACTGTAATAGAGATCTGCTATTACTCAATTATATATCTATATTTATTTCCAATGTATTAAAATAAATAAAATGCAATTACTATTAATTCAAAAAGTATCAAAATATTTTAAATGTAGGCAACAAAACATCCTACTAAATAAAAATTCACATTTTAAAAAATTAATCAAATTACCATAAATCATATATAACAATATTTTGAAGCTTTCGTTAAACTAAAAGATTATTTTTAGATGTTAAAATAATTTTTTGAGTTCATCAAAATTGCTACTTTTTCAAAATCATCCTACAAAAAATCTCAAATAAAAACACTAAACGTTTACAATTTCAATCTCTATAATATATAAAAAATTATGTGATAAAAATTTCATCAATACAAAATTATTCTAAATTTTTAGTAACAGAAATGCAAAAGATCAAAAAAAATCTCAAAATATTAAGATATTAGACTTATAAATAGGATAATGGTTCCTTACAATGAGATGAACAAATCTTCCAATAAAGTTGACTAATGGAAAACATGCTATGGCATCCAAATATTAACATTTTCTATTCTCTCCTTCTTTTATTTTCCTTAAATTCTTTTTTGATTCTATGTTAAGTCATTTGAAGTATAGAAAATAAATTTTAATTAATTTAGTGACTTCACATATTTTATATAATAAAAAATATTAAAATAAAATAAATATAAATATATAATTAATTTAATTTTTATTAAATAATTCATATAAATTATTTTTGGGACTTAAAAAATTATAAATGAATATCCATAAAATAATACATTTTATTTAGAAAACTTTAATGAAATCTGTTTACAAAACAGACACTCGACGGTCATGAAATCCTACTTGTACTGACTAGTATTAATTTCTTAAAGATTTGCATCAATACCCAAAAAACTATAGAAAAACTTGTGTGATTAAATCACTATAGTATCTATGTCATGGCAAAGTTAGTTTGTGATTTGAACTTATATTGACTCCTGAAAAAATTTATTTGACTGGAAAAAAATTCAAGCTATTACATTTCTTTTATATCAAGTTGGATATAAACATGGCATTAATTCTATCTCTAAGGATTTCATCTTCACTATAATGAGACAAAAATGATTTACATATACTTTCATTAAATGGATAAGAGCCTATATGTTGTATATAAATTTCTCCATATGCATCAACGGTGCATTGGAATGTTTCTTTGTTTATTTCTTGGGTCTTAGGCAAGGTTGTCCTCTTTCACTATATCTTTTTTGGATTGCCATAGATGGGTTTTCTAATTTTTAGAAACAAAAGTTAGTAATAATACTTATTATGGTATTTGTAAGGAGCCTCTCAATATTTCCCATTTGTTACACATTGACAATCTTTTGGTTTTTGGGATTGCTTGTACAAGAAATGTAACAGCTTTGAAAACCATTCTATTGGTTTTCAATGTGCTAATGGCCCTCACATAAATACCTCTAAAAGTGCTATATATTTCTCAAGGATTTTTATTAACAATGCTATTTTAAGTAGATTACTCAATTTACATATTGGTAATTGAACTTTCAGTACTTGGGTATCCCTTATTTCATTAAGTGGATATTGAATTCTAATTTCAACCTATTATTAAGCCACCATGCCTCTTGAAGGATAGAAAGCTAAAAGCCTATCATGTCATGCTCCAGAATCTAATTTGGAAGAATTATATATTTTATCTTTTTATAAAAATCCACTAGAGCAATCTACTTTATTTTATTAATAGTATAAATATTTACATAAATAAATTTATTGATTAAAATATCAATATACATATATATATATATATATATATGGAATTTGAGAATTCTCAATTTTCTTAGTTATGGTTATGTTTTTCTTCTAAGATGAAATGAAACATTAAACAAAAGGATTTGCAAATAAAAGAGCTAATGCCACGACCAGTCCATAAAATAGTATGATACAAATAACAACAAAATAGTATTGTATAAAAATAGTGAAATTTGTAAAGCAGTAAATTAGTATATATGTTGAATCAATAAAGCCATAAATTGTCCTTCTTAAATCATACGTCTTAGTAGTACTATTAAATTAATATGAAACCATATCAATAAGTAAAACTAAAATATCTTTAAAGATTGTCGGAATCATATCAATTTAGTAAAATCATATGAGAGTATACGCATGATATGTGGATATTTTATATTAGTATCAAATTAGTATCTTATATCACATGCTCAATATAATGAGCACACATTTAGTAATAATATATAAATATAATAACATTAATCAATAGAATAATAAAGTAATATAATGGAAGTAATATACTAGTTGTAAATTAGTGTAGTAACATGTGTTCCAATAATTACACCAAACAAGTTAGGAGTTCTAGCTTTAGTGGTGTCTTTCCAGTACTTAGTAAGTTATTAACCGTTCGCTCGGTAAACAAAGTCATCACTCTTTGCTCGTTTGCATAATAATTAACTATATATAACACGCAATCAATGAATAATAGGGATTATTATAAGATAATATTTAAAGGAAAATTTGTCAACCTACCATCCTATATATATTAGTCAATTTCCAGTCAAAATTAGTATATAAATACCCTTTACTTATCTATATATATATTATTATAAAAGTAATATAAACCACATATTACCCAATCACATGCCCATAACTCATAGGTCCAATGCCATAGCATACACCTTCTCAATGCCGTAGCAAATGTACTCCAGTTCAAATAGAAATTAAAATTCTCTTTTTTTTTTTTGGAGATTTGAGATTTTAGGTTCTTATAATTTTCCCACCTTAGAAAAATATCATCCTCTACATTTCCCTTGAAGATTTAGGCAAAAACTGATACAAAACAAATTCATTCTAAAATATATTCATATGAAAAAACTAAATTAAATCAAAAGCTCGCCAAAGGATTCACATCAAATTAGTAATCAATATCCATCATAAAGTCATACAGTCCATTCAATCAAATGTCATTCACTTATAGAATGAAATGTTATGTCAATCAATCATTCAAAAAAAATTTCTTATGAGTCAAACTCTTAGGTTGTTGTTGATCTTCTTGATACTACAAGCTATACACTCATGGCATCACTAGAGTAAGTACTATTGAATATAGTGCAACATACTCCTAACTACCACTAATAACTTTTTCAGCAGCCCTATTTATCTATCTTTCACTATAAGTTCTTAATTCTATAGTCATGTATCCTTTTATCTAACTAAATTATCCTACTTTAGAATCAATTCTTTCTCTTAGCAGACAATATACTACCTTGTGTCATAAATATCTGGATAAAAAACATCATCCTATCAATAAGTAACACTAACCAAAATATCTACTTTCATAATCAATAAAATTATTGTAGATACCGATAGAAGCTATCGATCAAAATCCCATCGAATCATTATATCTTATTGTCTTATCATTGACACTCTCTATCCCTGCTTTACTTATCCCTAAACCTTTTTTGCTCACATCATACCTAGAGCCCACATCATAAATGGATCTTGATACTGGCAAATCAATCTCTATCAGTCTGCCCCATTCCACTAAATAAAAAAACTCCTGAATTTGTAGAGGAATTAATAGATGTATGAACTTCCACTTTAATTCTTGTAGAAATTTGTAACATTTTTCTTTAATACTTGAAATCAAATAAGGGGCATGTCTAGCCAGTGCAGTAAACTTGGCATCAAATAACATCACTATCTTGCATCTTTGTTTTAATCTGATGATAGTTTCCTACATCTGTCATTGGGCTGAAGGATGTATGAATCACATCTTGAACATTATAGTGAACTACTCTTAAGTAATATATGCATTAATTTACCCAGAAATTTCTCTCTACTATCCTACCCACTATTTTCTACTTCGCCTTCAAAGAGAAATACAACTAAAGGTATCCTTTGGGTTCTATAGGAACTATAAGCTATCAAAGATCTTCTCTATCCTTAGTAACCAATCTTCTGTAGCAAGGGATCCTACAACTCCTTAAACTGTAGGGGATTCAGTTTATGAAATATTATTAAAATTTATCTCCCTCTTCTTTCTTCGTCCTCAATGGCTTGCTCTATGTATCTCTAATTACTTGTACTTCAACATTGGCTAGCTGTATAACACTATTTGATGACATTAGAGCTACATTATGTTTCATATTTGGTATATTTTACTCTAGCAAGTCCATTTTAATTATTCACTTGCACAATTCTATCTAAAAAAGTCACACAAGCAATTACAACAACAACAACATCAAGCCTTTATCCCACTATGTGGGGTTGGCTACATGAATCCTTTTTCTCCATTGTGTCTTATTAAAGGTCAAATTCTCATTTAAATCTAATAAAGAAAAGGTCATTCCTAATATTTTCTAACCAAGTTTTTTTAGTTCTGCCTCTACCTTTCTTAACATAAGTCCATTTTATGTGACCAAACCATCTAAGGAAACTCTCTCTAATCATATCTTCTACTGGAGCTACTCCAAACTTTTCACGTATATGCTCATTTTGTATCCTATCTCTAAGGGTATAGCCACTCATCCACCTGAGCATCCTCATCTGATCAGCCACACTTAACTTAGTATTATACTTCTCTTTTAATGGCCAACATTCAGCACCAGAAAGCATTGCAGGCCTCACTACCATCTTATAGAATTTTCCCTTAAGTTTAAGGGGTACTTTTCTATCACACAACAAGCCCGATGCATTCCTCCACTTCAACCATCCAACTTGAATTCTGCTGATAATATTCATATCTATTTCACCATCACTCTGAACAATAGATCCAAGATATCTAAAATGTGTACTCTTATTAATGACTTGATCGCCCAAAGTCACAATCCCCTCACTAGCTAGGTCTATTACAACTAAAATTACACTCCATATATTCTGTTTTAGATCTACTCAAGCGAAAACCTTTAGACTCTAAGGTTGACCTCATTCAAGTTTACCTTCAACTCCCTCTCTAGTCTTATCAACAAAAAGAATATCATCAGCAAAAAGCATACACCAAGGTACATCCTCTTGCAAATGTCTAATGAGAACATCCATGACTAAAGCAAAAAAATATGGGCTTAAGGCTGATCCTTGATGTAACCCAACCGAAATAGGGAAATACTTGGTCAATCCACCTTGTGTTTGAACACAAGTAATAGCTCCTACATATATATCTTTAATGATTTGAATATCAAGCAGTATTAACTCCTTTCTTTTCAAGAACTCTCCATAGCACTTATCTTTGGAACTTTATTATATGGCTTTTTCTAAATCAATAAATATTATATGTAGATCATCCTTATTTTCTCTTTATTTTCTCCATCAAACCTCTTAATAAATGTAGAGCTTCCAAAGTCGACCTACCGGCATGGAATCCAAATTGATTTTGAGAAACATTAGTATCACGCCGCAACCTATGCTCCATAACTCGCTCCCATAATTTTAAAGTATGACACATTAACTTAATTCCTCTATAATTCGCCACAATCTTGTGCATCACCTTTATTCTTAAAAATAGGAATTAACACTCATTCTCCACTCATCTGGCATCTTTTTAGTCTTTAAAATAGTATTAAAAAAGTTTAGTAAGCCAAGAAATTCCTTCATCTCCTAAGCATTTCCACACCTCTATTGGAATATTATCAGGTCCAATAGCTTTTCCACCATTCGTTTTCTTTAAAGCCTCTCTAACTTCGATTTTTACTAATATACGATAAAAAATAAATCTTTATTTTCATTTAGGGTGCTAACGGTCATTATAGTCAATTTTATTTTCATAATTTTCATTAAAAAGTTTAGCAAAATATCCATCTATCTTTGTTGAATATCATTTTCTAAGAAAAGTATTTTTTGATCTTCATCCTTAATACACTTCACTTGAACTAAATCCTTACTACTCCTATCTCTTTGTTTGGCTAACTTATACATATATCTTTCACCCTCCTTAGTTATCTACTATATATTATAAAAATCACTAAGAAGCTAAGGTCTTTGCATCGGCATCATTCTATTTCTTAGATTTCTTACGACCTCTTTATCATCTTTTACCTATTATCAAAATTATTTAAAATTAAAACCTAATTTTCCTGGATATAACAGAACTATCTCTCCGTACCACTTCCTTCAATGCTGTTAATTGTCTTCTGACAGCCCTAACCCATTGCGCGCATTCTACATACAAAACTTGAACTCCACACCAAATACACTTATTAACTATTATGAGCTTCTCTCGCACTCTCTTGCCAATCACATAACTCATCGATTAGCCTTTACGTCTCGTTTTGACAAGTATCGCTATCTCTACGACACCTAGTACTGTGCGTATTTCACCTAGCATCGTAACCTCTTTACTCTGCCCACCTAACTCGTGTAGCCGCTATACATTCTCTGCATGCAATCTCTCACCCTTCAAGTCGCTAAGTACGGATCAACTACTTAATAACTCTATAATGCGATATACATGCACACGAATTATCTTCCACTCTCAACGAAAAAATCACCTCTCGTTTGACTAAATATTCTACCTCATAAGAAAGACTTTGCCATACCAATCTGCAACTCACTCCTGCAATAGATGATCTCACACCTTTACAGTAGCTTATGTTTACAGATAAAACTGTGTCACCATTACTCAGTATGCACAGCCTCAGAGCACACTCTCTCCGTTTTAAAATCTTAAAGTCCAAAACTGATAATCGATGTTGGGTACATAAATTTTCACTCGGAATAACTTTACATCTTTGCAATCTAAACGATCTAATTTTCTTATAAGAAAAAAGTCAATCTGGGTTGTACTACATCCATTTTTATAAGTGATGAGATGCTCATTCCTTTTCTTAAATAAGGTATTAGCAATTGAAAAATCATAAGCTAAACAAAAATCTAATATGGTTTTGCCACCTTCATTTGTTGTTCCAAAACCATAGCCACTATGAATGCTTTAAAATCATCTACCTCTCTACCAACATGTTCATTTAAATCTCCTCTAATAAAAACTCTTTCTTCTAGAAGTATCTTTTGTAATAATTCTTCTAAGTCATTCCAAAAATTTAATTTAGAACTCATATCCAAACCTACTTGAGGAGCATAAGCACTTATAATATTAACAATCTTAACATCAATAATAATCTTTAAAGCTATAATTCTATAATAACACCTACACAAGCAATTAATGATAAAAAAAATAATGTATCTTAATTTACCAAATCTTGCATGGCTTACAACCAATTCCTATAGCTCTAATTTATAATTTATTTCTTCCAACAACTACTTTGATACTAAGCTTGTAAATCCCTATAACCTAATTTGGAAGAAATCAAACAATCAAAATCAAAATCTTTGAAAATAAGAATAGGATAAAAGTCATATACCACAATCTAAGCAATTTTCACAAAAGCAAAAAAAATCGACAACCAAAGTTATAGTTTTCTCTCTCCTCTCTCCCTCTCTCTTCCTTCCTTCCCTTCTTTTTCTTCCACGGTAAGCCACGACTAGAGAGATGATGGAGTCGAGTGAGAGGAGAAATATATATATATATATATATTAGTGTGTAGCGCCGTAGCGTCACTACCCAGCATCGCAACACTGCATGTTGAATATAAAATTACTGTAGAATAGAGCATTCAATGTCACAGTGGTAACTTTTAGCACGACTGCGCTCACATGCCATGTGATGTAGCATTCACAAGCTCAATGTCACAACTCTCCAATTCAAACAAAAGTCTATAATCTCATTTTTAGTTTATTTTATTTTTAGAGATTTTAGTTTGTTATATCATTTTCCATAAGGCTTCAATTTCTAAAGTTTAATATTCATTATTTCATTTCTTATTGGATCAAGGTTGTTGTCTTGCCCAAATCATGCACCCCATACTTAAATAGATTGTAGAGATTTTTTTTTTTCATGGGGACACTAGCCAAAAATTGCTACTCTTGATTTCTTGGGAGAAAACTTACCAAAAATAGCTACTCTTGATTTCTTGGGAGAAACTTACTATCTTGGACAATTTCGTGGCATAGGAATTCCCTCTTTCTTAGCTTTTTCTCATGCTTATTGCTATTCTTTAGTTTGGAGATTTTTAAGCACTAAAAATTATTAAATGTGATTACATCTTCGCTCAGGAATTCCATCTCTTTTGGAATTTCATATAACAGTAACTTATCATTTCTCTGGAGCCCTTGGTGTGGTTGCAATGTTTTGTCTGAATTTTGAGACACAAATTAGATTAATCATGGCTTTGACAAAGTTGATGTATCTAACCCACCACTTTGCATTCCCCCTAATATTAGAAACACGGTCTTACAAATTCCTTTAAAATCAACAGGTGAATATGAAATTAAATTGTTGGGATTTCAGAATGTTTCTCTCAGGTTTTTTATCCGCTCTTGCTATAAAAATGACACCCCTATTTACTAGCATAAAATTTATATGGCATAAAAATTGTGCATTGTGTTATATCATTTTTAGTTGGATGCAACTCATGAATGGATTAAAAACTAGCGATGTTTTAATCTCTAGAGGCGTTATGATGGACCACACATGTTGTTTTTTCTCTTATATGCATGCAACTACAACTACCTCTTCTTTGAATTCAATTTCCATTTGATGCCCAATACTTTGCAGATATTTGGTTTTATAGAGATCTCACAATCTTACTCTCTTGTTGTTAAAAGGCTTTACTACTTAACTTATATGCTACAACATTTATTTTCTTTGGCGTGCGAGAAATCACAGGAAATTTGGGGACTCTATCATGAGTAGTGCATCTATTTTGTGGCTTATTAGAAAGGCTATAGAACAGAAAATTTCAAAATGGAAGAATATCCATGAAAATCCTAGAGTGTTACAATGATTTCGATGTATCTAGAAAGTCTTCAATCTCTTGCTTGGGTATTTGTTTGAATTTCTATTCGACTTTTGCCTGGTGTTTACTAGATTGTGATGAATCCAATACTTTCCCACACTACTTCTCATCTGCACTCCTTAGATGATCCTTATGACAACTGGATGTGCATCAAAGCCCTACATGGGGTCCTGGTTGGGTACCCATGCTTTACTCGGATGGGCTTCACCCACCCATGCCCACCCATGGTGACTTTCGGGATGCCGTACCCACCCATACCCACCCACTTTCCATGCTTTTGAACGCAGTCTGCCACGAATTGATGGCCTTGAGGCTTGTTGCCCTTTGCTCTCATTGCAAACTTTCAATTAGCATATCAAAATTTACCGTACTCATAGTGTGGTTAAGTGCTGCACACTGCGGAGTGAGAATTATACTAATATAAGATATACGATGATTAGCAATGTAAATCAATTTATCCCTTGATGTTGAGTACCCACCCATACCCACCCACAAGGCCATGGGTGTACCCATACCCACCCATACCTATTGGGTATGGGTGGGTACATAGGTGGGTGTGGGTGTGGGTGTGGGTGTGGGTACCCAATGCAGGGCTCTGATGTGCATTAGTTGCCTTTTATATGCATTTCGATGAAAATTTTGAATCTCTTGGTCCAATTTTTTGTTTTTTGAGCTCTTCTGAGCTACTTTCGCCTCTCCTATGTTTTCTATATGTTTTTGTTTTACATTACACTAGGATGTTTTAATTTTTTTTTTTTCTTTAGTTCTTGCCTTTTTATATTTTATTTTTTGTGATGTAATCCCGGGTTTTCTAACCTCATGCAATAGTCACTTTTCTTATGAAAAGGCTAATTCCTCAAACTTTCCCTTTTTTAATTTAAAAAATTCAAAATTCATTATTTAAAATAAACAATTAATTAGAACATCAAAGTCTTATATATTAACCATAAAAAAGGGAAATTAGAAGAAAATTAATAAAGAATCACTTAATATAAGAAGGTGAAACAAAATTTTTTTAATATTTTTAATAAATTAATACTTAAAATCATGAATGCTAATGTATTTTAAGTGTATATAATATTAATATATTTTAAACAACTTGGCTCGCGAATTAATGAATCAACTCAAGATTTTCTCAAGTTGGCTTTGTAGCTCATCGAGCTCAGCACATGAGCCATTTATTGAGTCGAGCCAGAGCCAGCTCACAAATGGCTTGACTCACTCACACTCTTAACCATTCAATTTAGGCTTGTTTGGGAAAACTTTCTTACTGCTTTTTAAAGTTGTTGTAGATATAGTACTTTTATAAAGTTATTATAGAGAAAATAATTTTCAAAGTTGTTGTATAAAGCATCTTTTTATTATTTTTTTGTTAATTAATGAAAAATTAAAATCTTAAAAATATTATCCAAAATAAAACCTTAATTAGAAATGAAGAGTGTTTGAAAAGCTTCTAATCTAATCTGAATTGAATTTTTTACAAGGAGCTCCTCAGCTATTTTCTTACAAAAATTATTATTTTTAAACGGTACCCAACGCGAATTTATTATTTCTTTTTTATTAATTTAATTTGGAAATACCGGTCTTGATAGAGTAATCTGATATTAAAAAAAAAAGAGATAAGGCGTCCAGTTAATATTTTAATGCTGAAAAACTTTATCCAAGATATTTATAATCTGATATATAAAATGACAGTAGTCGCAAAATCGAGATGATCCGTTTGTCATATGAACGTAAATATAAAATAATAATATAGTGAAATGTTTGTGGGGGTAAATTAGTTTAGTTAATAAAAATATTCACTATTTGAGATCATCTAAGTATGAGTTGATTTATGTGTAAGAAATCATGTTGGTTGCCTACATAAACTAAGATTTTATTTGGGACGATTTTTTTTACTTCTTTTTAGAACAACTTTTTAGTAAAAAAATTTTATTTTTGTACTAAAAAGCTGCTTTAAAAAGCAAAAAAAAGCCGCCCCGAATGAAGCATAAGGTTTCATTTGGGACAGTTTTTTATTGCTCCTTAAAATAAATTTTTAATACAAAAATTAAAATTTTTATACTAAAACATCGTTTTAAGAAGCAATAAAAAAGCCGTCCCAAATGAAGCCTTTTAGCAATAAGAAAGCTGTCCCAAACGAAGCCTAAGGCTTCATTTGGGATAGATTTTTTATTGCTTTGTAAAGCAACTTTATAGTACATAATTTTTAATTCAAGAAATTTTTGTATTAGAAAGCAGCTTTAGGAAGTAGTAAGAAAGTTGTCCCAAACGAAGTCTCATTTGAAACGACTTTTTTATTGTTTTTTAAATCAGATTTTTAGTACAAAAATTAAAGGCTTCGTTTGTGACGGCTTTTTTACTGCTTCTTAAAGCAATTTCTAGTTAAAAATTAAATTTTTGTACTAAAAAGCTGCTTTAAGAAGCAATAAAAACGTCATCCCAAATGAAGCCTTAGACAATGGTGGCCGACACTTCCTATAACTATTAATGATAGGTAGCTGAATTTGACATATGACCATGTAATGAACCATAACAATGATGGGAATATTCAATAGTATTGGAAGTCAGAAAGTATGAAATATAATATAATGATGTTCACTTTAATGATGTGTCCTTATTGATTTGGTACCTTGATTTCCTTATATGTCGATGAACAATAATGATAAGTCATGCATGAATCCACTATAATCCCTTTTAAGTGACTTTGCATGGAACAATGAAGACTTGGTTGAAAATGTCTATAGTTTTGATTAGATTATCAAGGTAATGATGACCATGCATGAAGGAAGCGCATTCTTAAGAGACATCCTAAGAGAAGGGTAGCCAAGGAGGTTCTAAGAAGGCTCTCTAATGGAATTTCTAAGAGTTCTCATAAGCATGCTTAGTAGGATTCTGAGTCAAAAGCCTGATTGGGTGCATGGATGTAATCATAAAAGGAAAAACTAGTTTTGTTTGGTGGATGATGTCGTGTCATACTTACGTTAAGCATCAGTTGAGAGTCATTGGGGAGAATGTCATGAAGTTTGAGTATACAAGAAGAAGAAATGATGTGAGCTTGAGAGAAGCATGAACTTTAGACAAAATATTTATAACATAAGCCGAAAATACAATATTAATGAAAGTAGGAGTGCTACACTATGGAGTTCAAGCTATACAAGAAAAGAATAGTACAATGCTTTAAGAATATCACTTCAGAGACTATAGATCTTTAACTTTAATTCTCTCTCTTTCTCACTATATGATCTTCTCTCGAAGAAGGGTTTGCAGAAGAAGAATGAAACATATGGGACATTTTTCACCCCGAAGTATCAATCTTCCTTTTCACCCTTTCCTCCTTCTCTTTTCATAGGTTTAAAAAGATACAAGAGTTAGTCTTCATATGTAGTTGTCCCATCAGTCAGTAATAATAGCTTGTTGATGTTGAGGTAGTTGGCGACTTGATGAAGGCGAGCTGGGTACGTATGATTGGATGATAGTTAGTAGTTGCCCCGCTAAGAGGGAAGAGGGTAAGTGTTGTCTAGCTACTATTGGAGAGATCAGGTTGCCTTGTTGAGGTAGTAAGACGATTAGCATCAGAATGTGGTCTTCAAGGGTATGCAAGAGGGAAATCTTTGAAAGAGACGATATGTATTGATAGCTCCTTAAGCATGAAAGTTTTGGTTCAGGCTTAAATAGATAAAGAATTATCTAGCTGAAAGTCTTGGATTGCATGGAGGATGTGATCCGTTCCAGTCCGTCGTGCTGCAGCATTAAGCTCATGAGCAAGTCCCACAAACGAGCCATTCCAAGAGTGGAGTGCATCCTCCTACCGCTCAACCCAAACATAACCTTCAAGACACTTGTGAACGTGTACCTACACATGTATTCACGGGTGTACAAGTTTAAGGTGGACCTAATTCTCATATACTTGAGAAAAATTATGTTCACCTTAATTTAACTTCAACACGATGTAATCAATCATTAGAAGATTTAACTTCATTCTCTTATGCACGTTTACAATTTGGAGGTCAACCTAAACTATAAAGTGCAAAATTTAAGATTATAATAGATCACACGAAGGCAAGCATACATTCTAATAAAAGATATAAGTGAAAGTTCATACATTTTTTATTAGGAAGGCACTGCCATATCATATTTTCGCATACCAATGTGCTTTCTATTTTAATAAGTTTTTAGAAATAAAAGCCAAAATTAAGCTTGAAAAATTTTCCAATTGTTTTAAATAGAGAACAGCTTAACATCTACATGCTTCAAAACACATCAACTTGTATAAATATTCTCCAAGGAGAATTATGCCAATGCAAAGCTCAAGTGATCAGGATGAAACATAATAGCTCATGGGAAAAAAAAGTTCAAATGTAAGATAAAATCATTATTTTAATTGTCAATCATCAAACTTGAATAGCCAAAATCATGCTTAGAATTCCATCACACATAATCAAAATTTAAGTAGAGAATTCAGACCTAGCATTTACAATATATGACATGTTAATAATATATTGAAATAGCTCAAGTAAAAATCCACATCTTCTTCTCTCTCTAAGGTTTTAGTGAGAGAAGCTCCGCTAGGGTTTAGTGCGATTTTCTCTTCCTCTCCTCCTTCTCGCTTTGTCAAGGTTCCTTTAGGTGTGGTGGTGGAGGGATCCCATGGATCCCTCCCTTTTTTCTTCTTCCTTTCCCCTTCTCCCCAATTCATCTTCTTCCCCCATCACTATCGGTCCCTCCTAGCCCCTAACGTGGGATAGAATCCTGGAGAAATGTTTGTGAGTTTATTATTTCTACCTTACATACCCCAGAGGACATCATAGACTTCCCGACGGCTGACATTGCCAGAGCTGTGGAAGAATGGAATCTTCTTTGGTCGGTTACTCTCTTGGTAAAAGACTTTATTATGAGACTTTGCTTAATGCTGTGAGGAAACTTTGGAATCTCAAAGGTAATGTTAAGCTAATCTCTCTCATCAAAGGTTTCTTTCTTTCAAGTTCTCTTGCTTTGAGGATTTTGAGATGGTTTTGTCCCTTGGTGCTTTGTTTATTTTCAGTAAACCATTCATATGTCAAAAACAATCTTCCCACTTCAGTCCCAAGAGGGAAGAATTTACGAGTGTCTAGGTTTGGTTCAAGATCCATGACTTACCTCTTTGCTGCTGGACATCGGTGGGGATCTCCAAAATTGATACTAAAATAGGAAAATCCCTTGCTGTTGATGCTTTAACCACTTCCAAATCCCGACTCACTTATGCCAGAGTCTGTGTCCAAGCTGATGCCTAAGCCACATACCCGGAAACTGTCCATATTAGAGTGGAAGGAAAGCTTTTTAACCTCATAATCCAGTATGAATGGCGCCTGACAATTTACTCCATTTGTCAATCACTTAATCATCATGTTAACTCATGCCCGTCTAACCCAACTCCTGCCACTAATCTCCCTCCGAAGATCCTCAGAGGTCGCAGCTCCAGTCGATGCCCCAGACCACAATCCAAGAATCCTAGAGGTATTCTACCTTCACCTAACATCCCCTCTCAACCTCCACCTAATAATTAAAACTTCCTCAGGCAACATATCTCTTCCTTCCCCCTCGGCTGTCATACCCGACCCTGTTCTCAACCTAGCATCCACTGCTCTCGAGCAAGCCTCCGTTATTCCCTCTCCCACAGGAAACCAACCCATTCCCAATAATGCCGACACTAACAATTTTTCAATACCTAACCTTAACTCCCCCTCCAAACTAGCATCCTCTTCTTCTGATCCTTTGGCCCCTTCTCTTATCTCCTCCCCACCGAGACTCACTTCCTCAAATAAGTTCTCTGTTCTACTTGACATATCAAAATCAGATACATCATATTCTCTTGAACCAGAGAACAAAATTATCAAAACAATCTAAATGGCCAGAATAGCTCTTCTCCCCTTTCTAACTCTTAGCCACCTAACTCTCAATCCAAATCTGCATTTCAATCCCAAAGGAACACCGGGGGGAAGGGAGCCAGAAAGGGCCCTAATCCAGCAAGTAAACCATGACCCATCTAAATATTGTTGTTTGGAACATCAGGGGCTTCAATAACCCTGATAAGGTTTTCTGTTGTAAAAACTTAGCCCGTGACCTCAAGCTTGGCATTTTTTGTCTTCTTGAGAATCGTATCCTACCTCATAACCTCCAAGACCCTTAGTTTTCCCTTACTCATAAAATCTTTGACAATGAAATGAGCTGCAACAATTTTGACCTAGCTTCTCCTGGTTGGATTTGGTTCAAGTGGAATGCTGACAATATTTCCTTTCAACAATCCTTTATATCCAAGCAAGTTATTACTAGAATTGTTACCAACAACACTCAACCACAGTTTTTTATTTTTGATGGTATATGCCTCAAACTCCTTTGAGGAGCACAACTTACTTTGGGACGAGCTTCAGAGCTACTCACAAAACAATTCTATGCCTTGGGTTGTGCTTAGAGATTTCAACTCTTGTCGTTACCCATTTGAGAAATCTAGCGGGAATGAATTACATGTTTCTAGATTGGCCCCTTTCAATTCTCTTATTTATGATACAAGCCTTGTTGACCTCCCTTCCACGGGCAACCAGTTCATTTGGTTTAATCAATGAGAGGCTAACCCTATTCACATTAAGTTGGATCGGGTTCTTACTAATGATGCTTGGACCACTTCTTTCCCCAACTCTTTGTATAATGTTGGCAACAGTCTTATATCAGACCATTCGCCTCTTATTCTAAAAATGGGTCTTTCTAAGCCTAACAATAAGAGATTTATGTTCAAGAATTTTTGGTGCAAGATTCTAGAGTTTTGGGAGATTCTTATCTCTATTTTTGCTTCCCCCTCGCAAGGGAACCCTATCATTAGCTTATACCACAAGCTCAAACTTCTGAAGGAGGGAATTAAAACCAAGAGTTGGGGAGACTTCTAATCTCATTGAAGCCAAATGTGCTGAACTGTCCACCCTCCAGAACCATTATCAGTCGCTTATTTATGTGGATCCTCTCAATGTTTCTCTTTGCAGGAACCTTAAGAAAGTTAATAAGGATCTTGCTTACTACAATTCCTTATGGGCTGCTTGGA
Source organism: Dendrobium catenatum (assembly GCF_001605985.2). NCBI lineage: Eukaryota > Viridiplantae > Streptophyta > Magnoliopsida > Asparagales > Orchidaceae > Dendrobium > Dendrobium catenatum. The sequence continues at coordinate 188,159 of NW_021401542.1, read as the reverse complement.
CCATGCCAAGATCTAAAGTCAAATGGCTTAAAACTGGGGAGGAGGATCTTAAATTTCTTTATTCCAAATTGCACAAAAGAAAATCTCATAATAAAAGCATCCTCCATGCTTCCTTTGGTGATCATGAGCACTCTCAAGCTTCCAATGTGGCTGGTATTGTTGAGCATTTCAAGAACCTTTATAACTCCCCTAAATATATTATAACTGACCTGGATAACATTCCGTTTGGTAATTTTCTTAATGATGAAGCCAAGAGATCTCTTATCCATCCTGTCACTAATGATGAAATTTTTGTGGCGATCTCCTCTGGATGCTCCTCCTCAGCACCTGGACTTGACGGTTTTAACTTTGCTTTCTACAAGCAAACATGGGCAATCACTGGGCCTTTGGTTTGTCAAGCTGTCAAATCCTTTTTATCTAAGTTCTGCCTTCCCAATTGGGTCAAAGCAATTGCAATTGCTTTCATTCCCAAAAATTTGCATGCCAGTTCTATACATGTCTTCAGCCCATATCCCTCTGCAATGTTTTCCACAAGATCATTGCCAAAATTATTGTCACTCGAATGAAATCTATCATGCCTGTTATTATTCACAAGAGTCAAACTGTCTTCATCTCTAACCGGCTATCTACTAAGAATCCTATTCTTGTGGCTGAAATTCTTGGTTTTCTTTCCAAGAGGAATAAAGATAAGTTTTTATGTGCAAAACTTGACATTAAGAAGGCTTTTGACACAGTGTCAAGGGATTTCCTCTACTCTATATTGGTCCAAAAGGGTTTCCCTCCCATCTTTATCAACTGGATCAAAGCTTGTATTAAGGAGACTTACTTCTCTATTTGCATTGATGGGGGGCTTGAAGGTTTCTTTTGCTCCAGCACTAGCCTTCATCAAGGTTGTCCTCTTAGCCCTTACTTATTTTGTATTATCATGGATGCTCTCTCCTGCCTCATTGATGACACTTCTTAGTCCAGCAGCTTTGAAGGTTTTAAGTATGATACTTTCCACATTTCCCACCTCTCTTATGCGGATGACATCCTTGTATTTGGGAAAGCGGATATTAGCAATTGCCTGGGCATTTTGAACCATTTCTCTAGTGTATCTGGCTTACATCTCAATCTTCAAAAGAGCTCTCTCATGCTTTCCCCTCAAGCTTCTAATGTCCTTAGTATTTCCCTTGCACTCCACATCCATAACTGCTCCACCAAAATGACCTATCTGGGTCTTTCCATCTCTATGGGAAGATCTAGGCTCGCTGATTTCTCTCCCTTGATTGAAAAAGTTATTAACCTGCTTTCTGACTAGAAAGCAAAATTGCTCTCTTTTGCAGGTAGATTTCAATTCCTCAAATACACTATCTCTAATTTGGTGGCTTATTGGCTTCGTGGATCTATCATTCCAAAAACCATCATGAAGACTATTGGCAAGGCTTGTTCTAAATTCTTATACCATGGGGGCTCCCAATCCAAACATCTGCACCTCATCTCTCAGAAGAATACCACTAGACCTACTTCTAGAGGGGGTCTTGGTATTGCATTTTTACTTGCTCTAAAATCTGCTTTTAACTGTGGAATGATTCTTATGATGTATAATTAGGACTCCCCTTTGTCCTGTTGGTTGAGGTTAAGATACTATTCACCTTGGAAACCTTGTCCTCAGCTCTGTTATGCTTTTTGGAAGAGTATCTGTTTCACTGTTGTCATATTTAAAAATAATGTCTACTTCTATGTTGCCCCCAATAGTCCTATTGCCATTTGGTGGGATCATTGGTGTTTCAATGAATGCTTCTCTCATAGATTCCCTGAAGAGATTAACAGCTATCTAGGTAATTTAAGTGCTTCTTTAAAGACCTGGATGATTGGTACTGAATGGTCTTTACCTTATGCACTTAGCCAAAATAATAAAAATGCTATTCAGACCATTCATATCTCTAATTCATTCTCTAGGCATATCTCTTGGGACAATGATGAAAACGCCTCATTCAAAGACTTTTATTCTGAATTTTTTGCTGCTAATTCGTTTGTTGACTGGCATCATTTGGTGTGGCCTAAAAAATACTCTCTTAGGTTCTTTATTTATACCTAATTGGCATTATGTGGGGGTCTCAAAACAGCCTAGGCCCTTTCTAGGAGAAACATTCATATTGAGGATCACTCCTGCTCTCTCTGCCATATACATAATAAAAATACTGCTCATATTTTCTTTGAATGTGATTACACTTATACTGTTATAGTTCTCCTCATTCCTCAGTTTAAAAACTTCCTTTTGAGACTGAACATAGCCCAAGCTCTTCAATACATTGATGGTCTTAATATGCATTATAAAGTTAAGAATGGGATTCTTCTTTTCTTTCATGCCATTATTTATTATACATAGATTGAATGAAACAATCGAAAGTTTAATGGTAGAGCTGTCTGTGCTGTCTCTCTATCCAAAAAGATTTCCAGAGTTGTCTATCTCAAACTTGAGAGTTTGAAATGTGGGAATTTTATTAAAGAACATTTACGTCTGAGGTACCCCTGACTGTTATGGCTCTGTTTTGCTGCTACACTGATGGAATTGCTGGGGTTTTGCTCAAATTTGATGTATGGTTGCTAATCGTTATGTGTTTTTCCTGGACCGATGATGATTGGGTTTGTTGGTGGCATTTGTTTGTTGCCCAACATGCTATTAATTTGCTGTTTACCTTGGCTATTGTTGTTGTTTCTTGGCTCATGCATTGGCTGACTTTTCACCTAGAAGTTCATTCTTGCTAAACTACTCTTTGTCTGTTAAAATTATGCTGGGTTGCTTACTATAAGGCTTCTTTGCTCGGAGAATTTTTTTCCTTCTCTTAGCTGGATGGTCCTTGGGTGTTTTGGTTCTCTAGTGGCATCTTTTTGCTGCCCAAACCCTATTTAGAGAACACGATTCTTACTATGGTAGGCTATTTTTTGGCTTGGTCGCTCGTTTTTATTCTAGCAGGCTATTTTTTGGGCCATGGATGATGATGACGCCTACTACCTCCTTCTGGATGGTTTTCAGGCAACCAAGGAGAATTAGACTATTATTCGTGATCGCTTTGGCTAGTTCTGAGTTCCGCCCAGACAGATTTTCTGTCTGTTTTTGCCTCTTTCTCTTTTATTGTATTTATTACTTGTAGCTTTTTGTCTTAGCCTCTTTTTGTTGGCTAAGTTAATTATTTTTTCCTTGTAATATATAGTTCTTTTAATAGAATGGGCCAAGCCCTCAATTTATCCAAAAAAATAATATATTGAAATTATTATTTAATTCTATAAAAAAATCAAGTATTTTACAATTCATGACTAATCATTATAGAGGTGTCAAAACAGGTCAACGAGTTGGGTTTTGGATTTGACTCGATATGAATCCAATTGATTCGAACATGATTCGTTAAAAAATGAGTAAAAAAAGGTGGACATGAACTTGACCTGCTAGATACATAAACCTGACCCGATAATCCATTTTGATTAAATAATATATTTATTAACTTGTTAACCATATATCTTAAGTTAATTGATAAAAAATAAAAAGACTATATTAATAAATAAAAGAATTTCAGAAAAAATAAAATAAAATTAGGTTGTCGTGCCAATTCCAGCTCAATTTTTTTAATAAATGGATTGAAATGCATAATCTGAATCCAACATATTTATTAAACATATTAATCTGAACCTAATTTTTTTTAGTTTAATTTGAATCTAATTAATGAGATGGTCAATTTTATAGAGAAATTATTATGTGCGGAGTCGAGACGTAAAGTTGTGTTCGAACTCTGCATATTTACTGAATATCTATATAATATTTACTGAGTATTTATTGAGTATTTACTATATATTTATTGAATATTAAATATACAATAAATATTCAACAAATATATAATAAATAATTAATAAATATTCAATAAATATTGAGTAATATAAAAAATATATATTTCGGCCAAATATGAACATTTTATTGAAGATTTGAAGTCCAAACAATCCAAATTCCGCACGTAATAAAAATATCAGCAAGCATTATTCCCGAATATTTCTCAAGCAAGCACCCATCCTTTCTTTTTTTTATTGTTCTACACTTTTACTGCAACTCTCGCCATCGAATCCTTCCCGATAAACCTGCGGTAACTTTTCTCCGCCGTTTCTTCAATTTCCGGATCACCCTCTCTCTTGGCATTTGGCATTGTAATCTCCCTCTCTCTATCTCTCTCGCTCTCACCACTATAAATTCACGTTTCAAGACAATAAGGAAGAAAAACCCGTATCTAGTTCTCAGGGATCACTGGTCTTCTGAAAGCGGACGCATCTCCTGTGCTTCGGTGCTCAGTTCTGTTTTCTTAGCAATGGCGGGGAACGACTGGATAAACAGCTATTTGGAAGCGATTCTGGATGCAGGGCCGGCAATCGATGCCTCCAAGTCCTCACTGCTGTTGCGAGAGAGGGGGAGGTTTAGCCCCACGAAGTACTTCGTGGAGGAGGTCATCACTGGATTCGATGAAACCGATCTTTACAAGTCATGGCTTCGGGTGAGGGGTCGTCTCGTTTATTCTTTTTGTTAAAATGGGCGGTGATAGATATGGGGTTGAGCTTGGGATTGGGATTGAACTGATTCTGCTATTACACTTTTTTGGTTTGCAATTTGGGTAGGCGGCGGCGACGAGGAGTCCGCAGGAGAGGAATACGAGATTGGAGAATATGTGTTGGAGAATTTGGAACCTTGCCCGCAAGAAGAAGCAGGTTTGATTTATTTGTTGCTGTTCGGAGCAAAGCTTTGTTTTGATTTATCTTTCTGTCACAGATTGGGAATTGAGTTGTTGGGTTTCGTTTATATTTGCCAAATTGGTTCAGTTTTCATTTTTCTGTAATTGTGGCTGCTACTTTCAAGTGGACGTTAATCGTTTGTTCTTTCCAAAATTGTTTTTAAAACCCTCAAGTACCGTTATGGCTGCTTTTGATGGTAGCTCTGTCATTATTTCAGTATTTTTTTTTGGTTAGAGTCACTAATGAAATACTGGTTATACTTTTTTCTTAATTGCTGGCGAAATAAATTTTATGATCCAGCCTGACGCAGTTCATTTTGCATAAAAGCAGCTAAACTGGACTCTTTTTGTTGTTTTGAAGATTTATTTATATCAAATTGAATCAAAATTTAATTTTGTGAACCATTTTCTTATTTCATTGTTCATCTCTTAAACTGATTCATGGTGCAAAATTATACGTTTGAATCGTGCTTGCTATTCTTTCAGTTAATTTTGGAATTTATGTTTAACGCAATGCACAAGCATTCCAATTTCTGGCCAGAGAAAAAAAAAAAGGGAAGAAAAATTTTATATGAATTTTTTTCCATTTTGTACATCTACATAACTTGGTGAAATGGTGAGAAGTTTGATTATAATGCTTTTACTAGGTTGGCATAGGCGACCTAAATCTCATTATGATTGTGTGGTATGCCTATATTATCTTCAGCATCCAACTTCTTAACTTTTTGTGCGTCATGTTTTGAATTTTTCTTTTTAGCTCTGAGACTCTGATGAATCATCTTTCGATGGAGAGTTACCTTGAACATTTTGATGTTTATTTCCATTATTTTTGTCACTGCAGTGGCAGTATTTTAGATTGTTTACTAGTTTTCTTTAGTATACTTTTTACCTAAACAAGAGTATTTATCTTTTAACTGCTATCCATTTTGTTCACGTCCCTTCAATGCAAAAGAATACTTTATCCTCCCAAGAACACAAAATATTTATAATACATTGAACATATGGTTCTTTGTTTTTTTTTTTTTCACTGCATCTATCATAAAGACTGCACACTTATTGCATCCTTTATGCAAAAACTGCAATGGCTTACAGCAGGGCATTATTTCACTTCAATGGAATTTTTTCCTAAAACAACAACATGGTTTACTTCGTGGGTTCTTGATATTGCTGATTTTAGTGTTGGGTATTTTTAGTAACGGTCATGTTATTTGCCTTTAATTTTTGTCATCATCATGACAAATGGGGCATTCTGCTTGTGGCTTGTTTTATAATTATCTATAGCACAAAATAGCATGCACTATGGCTGACAAGGCAATGAGGCATTGCAAGGTGTAGATAATGAAAATAGCATGCCCTGCACAATGAGGCATTGCAGGATGTAGATAATGAAAATATCACGTCATAATTGGAGAAATTATTCTGTGCGGACGCAGAACGCCGTCCAGAGCCCAATGAAAATATGCCACGTCACTCGGTACCGCAACTCGGTACTAGGTGACGTGGCTCATTTTCATTGGGCTCCTGACTTTAGCTGTCTGGTGTCCGCACAGAATAATTTTTCGTCCTGATTCTGCTTTAATTTCGATGGGGCATAGTGCAACAGCACATGCAAATTTGCTTGGTTCAAGAGATTTGAGGCTATTTTTGTTGAAGAAGATACGGATGATGAAGAAGATTATGATGTAGGAGATGATCACGATGAAAAAGATGGGCTATTTTGATGTATGAGATGATCATTCTAAGAATGAGTGGCTTAGTTTTTAATCAAACTATTTTTTGTTTTCAAACAAACTATTGTTTGTGCCTTGCGCACAAATATATCCTTCACAATATCTATGCCATCATTGTTTATGAAAGACAAAGCTCCAATGTCCTGTATTTTGGCCTAATGTTATTTATTGCAACCATTATGATCATTTTATTTTCCAGTGTATTTGCTTTCTTTGCCATGATTGTTTATATTCATTATTATCTCTTGATGACCTGTGTTCTACTTATTACAGATTATATGTTTATTATTTTTTAGGATGCTTTTTATTATATTGCTGAATTATTAATAAATTATTTATGAATTTTATGATTTCCAATTCTTTTAGAACTGCATGCCACACTATATGCCATGTGCAATGGCTTCTGGGGATGGTTGTGCCATCGTGCATCTGTCCATTTTACATAAACATAAATGAAGAAATCCACTGATTTCTATTTCCTGCCTACTTTTTGTGAATGTTGCATAAATGAAGAAACTCACATTTTACATAAAAATAAATGTCATTATTTTGCCTTTTTTTATGCCCCTAATGCTATTCATGCTAATTTTGTTGGTTTTTGTATATAAGGAATGCTCCTTGATTCCCACATATTGAATATGCTATTACCTTCATCTATATTTCTTCAGATTGAAGGAGAGGAAGCCCAACGCTTGTCGAAGCGCCGATTAGAACGTGAAAGAGGCCGCCGAGATGCTACTGCAGACATGTCTGAAGATTTGTCAGAAGGAGAGAAAGGAGATACTGTTAGTGAGCTGTCTTCCCATGGAGATAGCACAAGAGGCAGAATGCCTAGGATCAGCTCAATTGATGCTCTTGATGCTTGGGCAAGTCAGCTTAAAGACAAAAAATTGTACATAGTATTAATCAGGTAGTATCAGTGATTTTTCTGCTAACTCACATTACAAATTATTTTGAATTATCTATATGATGCTTAGATATAAGTTGTAACATTCTTGTTACTAATGAACAAAAACCAAATCTACTGTGCATATTAGCATCTCATTAAAGAATTCTTGAAGTGGAAATATTCAATTATGTTGTGGTTTGATGTTGGCAAAGTCATACAAATATATCATATAGCTCATATTTTTTACACTAATTTTGGTTTTTTAATTAATATTATTTTACTTGTTAGCTAGATAAACCATGATTTATAAACTCATTGCAGTTACTAGGCAGATTTTTGATGATTTTCCTGCTTGCCTAATTTTTGTAATCCATTATTTTAAGCAAGTTATGTGAATTCCACTATAATTGGCATTTTAGGTTAAATTTAGCGTTCGACACTAAGGGATTTCGCAGTTGTGATGCTCAAGTTCCTGGATTCATTACAACAGGATTTTTATTTTCTCCATTTATTCTTTCTTTATTATTTTGAGCATATCAAAACTTTGCAAAGAATGTGACCACATGTGTGCATTTCTCTTATATTATCTACGTAAGTCTACTTTTCAGTGGATACTCATGATTCTTCAGTCCACAAAAGTTGTTGAGGCAATTGGACAGACAAATGACGTTTTATCATGAACGAAGTTTGCATAGCTTGCGGACCAATATCTCTGCGGGCATTCTTCATTGTGTTTAATGGAACTTCTAATGCAGTTTTTTTTTGCATGCAGCATTCATGGTCTGATACGTGGTGAAAATATGGAGCTTGGTCGAGATTCTGACACTGGTGGTCAGGTAATATTGGCATGAAAATTCTTTTATCAGCCAGTAATGGGTTTTTGTAATTGTTTCAAATAGGTTAAAAACGGTCACTTCTAATATCATGAATCTGATGATTTGTTTTACTCTTTTTAAAAGCTGTCTGCTATTGTGAATCCTCAATTTCTGAGATTGTTTCTTTTGTTAATTGATCAGATTTATTGTATTACTTGGCTATGTGATGGTTTCCATTTTTCAACAGGTCAAATATGTTGTAGAGCTTGCCAGAGCATTAGGTGCAATGCCTGGAGTTTATCGAGTCGATTTGCTGACTCGGCAAATATCTGCTCCAGATGTTGATTGGAGCTATGGGGAGCCCACAGAGATGTTAGCTCCTAGTTATTCTGAAAATTTTCATGAAATGGGGGAGAGCAGCGGTGCTTATATAGTACGAATACCATTTGGTCCAAGAGATAAATATATTCCCAAAGAGCTTCTCTGGCCATATATTCAGGAGTTTGTGGATGGTGCATTGAGCCACATCATGCAGATGTCCAAAGTCTTAGGAGAGCAAATTGGTTGGGGGCAACCTGTATGGCCAGCTGCAATTCATGGTCATTATGCTGATGCTGGTGATTCCGCCGCCCTCCTGTCTGGGGCATTGAATGTACCAATGATTTTCACAGGTCATTCTTTGGGCAGAGATAAGCTCGAACAACTCCTGAAACAAGGACGTATGACCCGGGATGAAATTAATGAAACTTATAAGATAAACCGTAGAATTGAAGCTGAGGAATTGGCTCTTGATGCCTCTGAAATTGTTATTACAAGTACTAGGCAGGAAATAGACGAGCAGTGGTGCTTATATGATGGATTTGATGTTATTCTTGAGAGGAAATTACGGGCTAGAATTAAACGAGGTGTCAGTTGCTATGGTCGTTTCATGCCTCGTATGGTTGTAAGTATATGTCAACTAAATAGTTGCTTAGTAGCATTCCGAATGCTTTTGAAAATATTTTATTATTGGATTTGCTCAAAAGACCAGCTCTTGTGTGCTGCTTGCATTAGTTTTAAGTTAAGCTATTTTTAATAACTTGGTTTTTGTGCGTTATTCATGCTATGATTATTAGACAAATTTCTTTCTTTATTAGATTTAAATGATAATTTGACTTTTAACAAGACACAATGGAGAAAAAGGATTCATGTAGCCGACCCCACATAGTGGGACAAAAACTTGATGTTGTTGTTGTTGGTCTTTGTGCGTTATTGTTTTCTGTTATGCTATCCAAATTGTGTTGTTTAGTTCAAGAAGCTAACATGTACTGATTTGCAGGTGATTCCCCCAGGAATGGAATTCAATCATATAGTTGTAAATGATGGTGACGTTGATGGTGATGTAGATGGAAATGAAGAGAATCCACCTTCACCTGATCCTCCAATTTGGGCCGAGGTTTGTGCACTATTTGTTATTTGAGTGGAACCATGTAGATTTTCTAATCATCTGATTACTGTGAAAAATCATCACTATATCATGATAGGGTTTGTAATGGTTTTCTTCTGGGTTAGAATATTCTAACCTGATTTAGTTATCATATTTTGCAGATCATGAGGTTTTTCACTAATCCGCGTAAACCCATGATTCTTGCTCTTGCTCGACCTGACCCAAAAAAAAATATTCTGACACTGGTGAAAGCATTTGGAGAATATCGTCCATTAAGGGAGCTTGCAAATCTGGTAAATCAATTGTCCCCCATCTAAATAATAAACAGCAGGGTAGCATTACATGTTTGATGTTTATGCTTCTAATTTTCTTGGGGAGAACCTTTTTTCCTTCATTCTAGTCATTTGCAGCACATGTTTGCGGATTATTTTCAGTTTCTCTAAATGTTGTTGTATTGTTGCTAACTCTATTGTCGAATTTCTGTTATTGCAGACATTGATAATGGGCAATCGGGATGCTATTGATGATATGTCAGGTACAAATGGAGCTGTACTAACTGCTGTACTCAAATTGATTGACAAATATGATCTTTATGGGCAAGTAGCATATCCTAAACACCACAAGCAATCCGAAGTTGCTGATATTTACCGTTTAGCTGCAAAGACAAAGGTATCCTGTTCATTTAGTGTTTTTCATCATTGTTGGTGGAGATAGTTCAAAAGAATATTTGACGTAAGAAAAATGTTATTATTTCCCATATTTTTTGCTTTAGTTTTGGAGAAGAAAAGGAAGAGGATGGTCTGACTTGTATGATTAGGTAAATTGGATGGTATAGTGATTCAGGATTGGCTGGCATCAGTGCAGTTTGATGGTAGACCCCCATTAGATCCTTGACTAGAATTTTGGGGAATGATTTAAAACAACTCTTCTTCTCCAACTAAATGTAAATGGTATGTGTATGCATTGTATGTTTTTACTGCCAAGATTATGATGGGCTTTGATCTATGAAACATTAAGAAGGTCAATCAATGTTAAGGATACCCTTGATTGCAAGTGCGGAAGAAAATATTGTTATGCTTATTGTGATAGGTTGGCCTTATACAAGTAAAACATAAATGAGTCATTCCTTCTTGTAATGGAGTACCTCCAATTAGTGTTTGGTGAGGTGGATGGTGTAGAGAATAAACAAGATGGAGAAGATATGTGTTAAAAGAGTTGCAGGAAATTGAATTGAATTACAAACTAGGTTTTGTGGACCAGTACTAAACTTTCTGAAGATTTATTGATGTAGAAGTGATGTGAAACATACATGCGGAAGAGTTGCTTTGGATTGTAACAATAATTATTGAACATGAACATATTGCTAATTAGTAACTTATGTTTCACCCAAGTTAAATTCTTAGAACTTTCATGAAAAGATTAAGTAATGGCAAGCAGTTACAAAAGATTTGCAAAACAATCGCAATAGCAACGAAAATAAGATAGTAGTACTAATAGCAAGTAAACAAGAATCCACGGTGTAACATTATGATATAATCACTAAGAGTTCCTTCACACTCAATCACTCTTAGGCTTTAGCGGAGGAGGACGAAGCACACGAGGAAAGAGATTACCACTAGGAAGATGGCATCGAGGGCCTTCGTCGGTGGAGAGGTAGCCGGCGGTGGAGGAAGTTGTGGATGACCGACTATTATCCAACGACCCGAACGGATGTGCTCCTCGATTGATAGTGTCAGTTGATATAGGATGCGGTCGATGTATCCTTCGACCTTCTCGTCGTTGCTGAAGTGCACGTCAAAGAATGGGGATCCGAGAATATCCGTCCGTCCTTGCCCGTCGAAAACAAATCTGTGGTCGATCTCAGGATCGACCATGCGCCAATGATGAGATTGGGAGAGGAGGTCGTCTTCTTCTCTTGGCTTCGAGTATCATGAGCAAACTAGGGTTTCACAAGGGGGGAGGCACAAGAGAAGGGGAGGCCAAGGTGGGGAAAGCAGAAAGGTGGCTTGAATGAGATGACTTAGGTTAGGTTGAAGAGAGGAGGGAAGTTTTAATCCAAATATGAAATTAGTTTCAGATTTTAAGTAGAATTGGAGGGAATTAATTTTGAAATTGGATTCAAAATTAAAGAGGGAGAGGCCTCATTAGGAAGCCAAGGGGAAAATTCCCATGTATGGGGCCGACGGCATTAAGGGGGAGAGGGGAGAGGATTGGGGGGAGTTAAGCACTTTCCAAACAAGTTAGGGCCAATTAGGAGGGAAAATAATGATTCCTCTCTAAATTAAATTTAGATTGGATTCAAATTTAAAAACTTTCCTTATTTAGAATTTTGTAAATATGGAAAGTTTTTGAATTTCAAATTTGAATTTCAAAATTTTCTAACTCATTTATTTATTGCAAGAGCCAATTTAGGGAGTCATTATGACGATTAAAATCATCATAATGATTTGGGATGTGGATGGGGCCGGCAATCAAGAAGGAAGAAGTGGGCTTGGTGTTGGGTTGAGGTGGCCAAGACCTAGGTCGGCGGGTGGGGTTGTGGAAGGGGAATTAGGTGGGGATCAAGGGGTATTTTGGTGGTGGGATGAAAGTGGAGGGATGACGAGAAGTCGGTGGGTGATAATCGGAGATAGAATAGAAAACATAGAAGAAGACCACGAGCCACAGACTCTTCCGGTGATTGGTGGGTATTGCGTTTGCCTACACGTTGGGCTCTCCCTTCTCTCCAGTGCACTAACAAGAAGAAGACAACAAAAATTAACTTAATCATTCACCATCCTTTTACAACACATGAGACCACTATATATAGGTCTCCAAACATGAAAAAAGAAAAGTACATAATTGCCCTCTGGGCTACAACAATAAAACACTTCCCCATGGGGGTACCTTTGGGAAACAACAAAACTAAATAAAACATAAAGAAATGCATAAAAAATAGAGACGTTGAATCGTAGCCGTCAATCTACGATTTTGTCGTCGGTACACGTGTCTGAATCTCTGACGATGTCCTCATTATTCTCCCCAGGTGGGAGAAAACTCGACCCCGTCAAGTCAGCATCTCTAGAACTCTTATACCACTCCAACAGATCAGGATCCAATTGCTGCATCTCCTCATGATCAATCCACGTGTTCTCTGTCTCCAGTTTCCCTGTCCATTGAACTAGATACCTTCGGCGGCCACCGTCTTTAGTGGAAATATTCTCATCACCAAGTATTGCTTCAACCTTCTCCGCAGTGAGTAAGATAGGGATCTTTGGGAGTGGAGGTAGGCTAGGGTTCTCACAAGGTGGGTTCGCACAAGTCTCTTTAGTTAGTGGATTGGAGGGGTTAAATTCGGGACCCTCAAAGGCTATTAGATCTTCAATGTTAAACATAAGATTAATGTTAAAACCTTCAGGAAGATCTAGCACATAAGCATTACTTTTTATTTTTGAAGTTATTTTGAAAGGTTCTGCACTTTTCGCATGTAACTTTTTAACGGTCCCTTGTGGGAACCGCTACGGGCGAATCCGAACCATTACAAAGTCTCCAACTTCAAATTCTTTGAGTCGTTTCTTGAGATATGCATGCAGCTTATAATTAGCATTGCTTTGTTTAATTTTTTTTATTAATTTTCTTATGCAACTCTTGGAGATGGGATGCAAATGCAGATGCAGACTCAGATGCTCTATACTTATGACTCATAGGGATCAGATCTATTGGTTGTCTAGGTTGGTATCTGTAAACAATTTCGGCGGAACTTAGACCTGTAGTTCGATTGACATAATTGTTGTAGGCAAACTTACCTAAAGGCAATTTGGAATCCCAATCCCGGATATTTTCTCCTACCATGGTCCTTAACAGATTTCCTATACTCCTATTCACAACCTCAGTTTGTCCTTTTATCTGGGGATGGAAAGCAGTAGAAAATTGAAGTTTGATCCCCATCTTGTGCCATAAGATTTTCCAGAAATAACTAGTAAACTTAACATCTCGATCTGACACAATAGTTTTGGGTAGTCCAGGAGTCTAACGATTTCGTCAAAATACAGTTTGGTGATCCTCGAAGCATCGAAAGTTTTGGAGCATGGGAGGAAGTGAGCCATTTTAGAGAATTAGTCTACTACTACACACACAGAGTTATGCTTTCTCACTGTTTTGGGTAACCCTAAAACAAAGTCCATGCTAACATCCTGCCATGGGTAGTTGGGTACCGTAAGGGGTTTGTAAAGTCCAGTGTTTTGCTTATGTTTCTTTGCTAACTGACAAGTGTGACATCTCTTCACTAACCTACAGACATCGCGCTTAAGACTAGGCCAGAAAAATTGGTGCTCAACAGCGGCGATGGTTTTGGTTTATCCAAAATGTCTTGCTAAACCTCCCGCGTGTAGTTCCCAAACAAGGAATTCTCTAAGCGAAGTGTTGGGGATGCAGAGCCTTTGGGACTTAAATAAGTATCCATCCTCTAAAAGGAAGTCATTAATTATACGTTCACTCCCATTAGTTAACAATGCATACATCTCTTTAAAGTCAGGGCAATCCATATAAGTCTCTTTGATTTGTTCAAATCCAATTACTTCAGTCCTCATCTTCCTAGTTACCATGATTCGATGATTTAAAGCATCGGCTGCCTCATTTTCATATCCTTCTTTGTGTTTGATCGTGTAGGTATACTCTTGAAGAAATTCAACCCAACGACCATGTCGAGTGTTGAGTTTATTCCGGGAATTTATATAACGTAAGGCTTCATGGTCAGAAAAGATAACTAACTCAAGTGGGAGAAGGCAACCGGGTGTCCTTCTTAAGATAATACGTTGAGTTTCAGATTTTAGTTAACAATACGTACATCTCTTTTCACTAAAGTAGGCAATTGGGTGTCCTTCTTAAGATAATACTCCTCTTATGCCTATGCCAGATGCATCACAAGTTACTTCAAAAACCTTAGAAAAATCTGGCAGACGCATGATTGTTGCTTCAACCATTTTCTTTTTTATCTCCTCAAAGGCTTTAGAGGCAGATGCCGTCCAATGAAACTCTCATTTCTTCGGGCAGTCAGTTATCGAACCCACTATAGTGCTAAAATTCCTAATGAATCTTCTATAAAACGCGACCAATCCGTGAAAACTTCTAACGTCTCTGATGTTCTTAGTTTCAGGCCACTCATTGATTGCTCGCACTTTTTCAAGGTCAGCTGCTATGCCCTGGGAGGATATAATAAATTCAATAAAGATTGCGTGATCAATAAGGAATGTACATTTCTTGGGATTAGCAAATAATTGATCTTTCCTCAAGACTTTGCAGACTTGCCTTAAATGATCCAAGTGTTGATCCACCGAGTTACTATAAATCAGAATATCATTAAAGTAGACCACTACAAATTTTCCTAGGAAAGGTTTGAGGACCTGGGTCATCACTCTCATAAACGTACTTGAAGCATTGCTCAGGCCAAAGGGCATCACGGTCCACTCGTATAGTCCATCTTTGATTTTGAAAGCGGTTTTCCATTCGTCTCCCGGACAGATCCTAATTTGATGGTAGCCATTTTTAAGATCAATCTTAGAGAATAGTGTTGCTCCAGTCATCATATCTAGCATGTTATCTAACTGAGGAATGGGGAAGCGATACTTGATCATGATCTTGTTGATAGCACGACTATCAACACACATTCTCCATGACCCATCATTCTTAGGGGTTAGCAGGGCAGGAACAACACATGGATTGAGGCTCTCCTTGATAAAACCGCGTTGTAATAACTCGTCGACTTGTTTCTTGAGCTCAACGTGCTCAGTTGGGTTCATGCGGTAATGGGGTAAGTTGGGCAAGGAAGCTCCGGACACTAAGTCAATAACGTGTTGAATGTCCCTTAAAGGTGGTAATTTGTGGGGTAGATCTTCCGGGAAGACGTTAGCGAAAGTTTCGAGGAGGGGTTTTACTTCCTCCGGGACAGGCTCTTCCTAGGTCCCGAGCTACCAAGGCGTAGAGGGGAGATCCTGACTCTAATTCGGTACCCAAGTCTTTAGTAGTTAATAAATTCAAGCCTGTGTTGGGTTTAAGGGAGTTGGTCTTGACATCCTCCTTGATAGACTTAGGCTGGGTGGGTAGGAGTTTGATTTTCTTGCCCTCGTGTTCAAACACGCAAGTGTTTTATCGTCCATAAATGTGTACATCGTTATCGAATAACCAGGGGCGGCCGAGGATGATTTAGCCAACATTCATAGTTAAAACATCGCACCAAATCTTCTCCTTGTAACCCACAAACTCAATAGGAATGATGCTCATATCTTTCACTTCTAAGGTGGTCGAGTTAATCCAGGCGACCTTGTAGGGGTTTGGGTGGAGTGTGGCTTTCAAGGGAGCTTAGAAATCATAGCAGATGACACAACATTAATACAGCTTCCACTATCAACTATGACTTTACAGTTCTTGTCACCTATTTTTGTGGAAGTGTGGAAGATCGAGGTTCTTCGTCAGTCGTCACTCAACTTAGGTTGTGAAAAAGCACACCTAATGACTTGTAGGTCTAAGTGATCCATCTTTTAAAGGCAGTGGACCACAACAATATCTTCCTCACAGAAAAACTCGTCATCGTCGCCAATGTGTTGAACTAGTTCGGTATCTGGTTCATCCTCTTCTTCGGTGACTTCCTCAATAATGGTGACTTTAAACGGGCTGGAACATTGAGAGGCAATGTGCCCGTACCCATGGCATCGAAAACATTTAGTGCCAATAGGGGTCTTGGGTGTTTCCCGTTTCGGTGTTTTACCTTTATAGTCAGGGTGAGGTTGGGCTTGGACAGGGGTAGGTCGACTAGTTGTGGGTCCAGTGGGTTTGTTGTAAGGTTGATTAGAGGAGGATCTAAAAGGGTTAGGATGCGGGTCTTGGTTTCTAGAAGGGGCATGGCTCCTAGATTCTTCTAAATCTAACACAAGACTACAAGCGGCTTCCAAAGTGTTCACTCATTTGACAAAAAGCTTATTTCGAAGATCTTCTCTTAATCCGACTCTAAACATCGAAAGAAGTTGGGCAAGAGTCATGGTCTCTTCCCCGCTATAGCAGATCATGAAATCATCAAAGGCCGAAATGTACTCCTTGACGGGTTTGCTTCCTTGGGTCAATTTATTCCAACGATCCAAAAGTCTAGGATAGTAGGAAGGAGGGAGATATTTTCGTTTTAACTCTTGTTTCATCATCCCCCAGTCAGTTATAGGGCATTCTCCTCGGGTCTCGTGCATATGTTCAAGGTTCATCAAGTACTGATTAGCTCTACCTGTTGGCTTCATCTCGGAGAACCTAACTTTTCATTACTCGGAAATATTATACCATTTAAAATAACTGTTCATTCCTTTGAGCCAATCTAAGAAAACCTGGGGGTCAACATACCGTCGAAAGACGGGGCATCTATACGAATGTTCTTAAGCAGTTGGGTATCGTTATCTCTCCAAGGAGTGTCGCGTCCTAAAGGTTCCTGATTGGGTCGATGATTGGGGCGGTAGTGGTCTCTAGGAGGTCCATATTCAGTTCGTGTATCATCACTATAAGGAGAATGGGGTCTAGAGGGGGTGTAGATCGCTGGGTTTCCTATACTCTTGATGTTATCAAGTCTCTCACCCGTTTGGCGTTTAAAGTCGGTTAAGTCAGTCTGGGTGTTCTTAATTTGTTTAGTAACCGTTCCAAGTTGGCCCACGATTAGGTCTAAGGTTGCTTGAATGTGTTCCAGATCCATGGGTGGGTGTTAGGGGATGCTAGGGGACGTAAAGGGGTAAGGGACAACACCTAGATACTAAGATAATATGCTCCTAACGCCTCTAAATGATGCAGGAATGATCGGGACAGCAAGCTACAACAAAGGCCTAAGTTGTCTAAGTGTTTTGGAAGGTTCTATCTTGTGGACAACACCTAAACACTAGCCTAGACTCACCTAAAGTTCACTAATTGGTGCAGGAAAAGTTTGGACAGCAGCTTATACTAATGGTGTAAGCAACCTAAGCACTTATGAGAGTTGCCGGCTTGTGGACAGCACTAAGACACTAGGAAAATTGATCTAAAGTTCACTAAACATGTGCAGG
This sequence comes from Dendrobium catenatum, assembly GCF_001605985.2. NCBI lineage: Eukaryota > Viridiplantae > Streptophyta > Magnoliopsida > Asparagales > Orchidaceae > Dendrobium > Dendrobium catenatum. Next base: position 170,503 of record NW_021401542.1, on the reverse strand, counting down.
AAATGCATGGACAACAAACAAAAACAGAGAATTAAAATTATTTAGATGATGATATGCATGCAAACTTTAAAACTAATGTTTGGCTAGACGCTAGGATGTTTTCTAGTACATGAAATGCATGTCTACCATGCTCTGATACCAAATATGATATGAAACATACATGCGGAAGAGTTGCTTTGGATTGTAACAATAATTATTGAACATGAATGTTACTAATTAGTAACTTATGTTTCACCCAAGTTAAATTCTTAGAACTTTCGTGAAAAGATTAAGTAATGACAAGCAGTTACAAGAGATTTGCAAAACAATCGCAATGGCAACGAAAACAAGATAGTAGTACTAATAGCAAGTAAACAAGAATCCACGGTGTAAAGAGTTCCTTCTCACTCAATCACTCTTAGGCTTTAGCGGAGGAGGACGAAGCACACGAGGAAAGAGATTACCACTAGGAAAATGGCACGAAGGGCCTTCGTCGGTGGAGGTAGCCGGCGGTGGAGAAAGTTGTGGATGACCGACGATTATCCAACGACCTTGACGAATGTGCTCCTCGATTGATAGTGTCAGTTGATATAGGATGCGGTTGATGTATCCTTCAACCGTCTCGTCGTTGCCGAAGTGCACGTCAAAGTATGAGGATCCGAGAATATCCGTCCGTCTTTGCCCGTCGAAAACAAATCGTGAGATCGACCATGCACCAATGATGAGATTGGGAGAGGAGGTCATCTTCTTCTCTCGGCTTCAAGTATCATGAGCAAACTATTGTTTCACAAGGGGGGAGGCACAAGAGAAGGGGCGGCTAAGGGCGGGGAAAGGAGAGGGGTGGCTTGAATGAGATGACTTAGGTTAGGTTGAAGAGAGGAGGGAAGTTTTAATTCAAATCTGAAATTAGTTTCAAAATTTTAAGTAGAATTGGAGGGAATTAATTTTGAAATTGGATTCAAAATTAAAGAGGGAGAGGCCTCATTAGGAAGCCAAGGGAAAAATCCCATGTATGGGGCCGGCGGCATTAAGGGGGAGAGGATAGAGGATTGAGAGGAGTTAAGTACTTTTCAAACAAGTTAGGGCCAATTAGGATGGAAAATAATGATTCATCTCTAAATTAAATTTAGATTGGATTCAAATTAGAAAACTTTCTTTATTTAGAATTTTGTAAATATGGAAAGTTTTTTAATTTCAAATTTGAATTTCAAAATTTTCTAACTCCTTTCTCTATTGCAAAAGCTAATTTAGGGAGTCATTATGATGATTAAAATCATCATAATGATTTGGGATGTGGATGGGGCCGGTGGTCAAGAGGGAAGAAGTGGGCTTGGTGTTGGGTTGAGGTGGCCAAGTGCTAGGCCGGTGGGCGGGGTTGTGGAAGGGGAATTAGGTGGGGATGAAGGGGTATTTGGTGGCGGGATGAAAGTTGTGGGATGATGAGAAGTCGGTGGGTGATAATCGGAGATAAAATAGAAAACGTAGAAGAAGACCACGAGCCATGGACTCTTCCGGTGACTGGTGGGTATTACGTTTTACCACATGTTGGGTTCTCCCTTCTCTCTAGTGCACTCACAAGAAGAGGAAGAAGACAAAACAAAAATTCACTTAATCATTCATCATCCTTTTATAACACATGAGACTACTATATATAGGTTTCCAAACATGAAAAATGAAAAGTACATAATTGCTCTTTGGGCTACAACAATAAAACACTTCCCCATGGGGGTACATTTGGGAAACAACAAAACTAAATAAAACATAAAGAAATGCATCAAAAGTAGAGACGCTTAATCGTAGTCGTTGATCTACGATCCGTCGCCGGTACACATCTCTGAACCTCTGGATGATGTCCTCATCAACAAGTCTTTGAGCTTTTCTGTTGATCTTCCTTCTTGCTCTTGGATCTAACTTTTTCTTTGTAGCTTCCTCACTTGATGATTCCAAAGCTTCCTCTCTTGTACCCTCAATTGGAGAGAGAGAGGGAGAGAGAGAAAGAGAGAGATTCTTCTTGAATGGATTTGAATTCTTTTTTAATTGCCGGAATGAAATTCAACTTCATGCATGGGCTAATGATGGCCATCTATGCTAACCTAAAATAATAAAAAGATAGCTATATGTTGAGGGCTTGCGTATCATCATATCAGTAAGTTATTAGATAAGACAAACCCTTCACTTAATAACTTTACAACTTGTTAATAAGCAAATAAAATACTAAAGAAATAATGAAAAATAAGATCCTTATCCCTCATAAGCGTGACAACCCACTCTTGCTATTCCCTTTGAGTGTTTTGTACAAAGCTACTTGATTAACTCAATTTAGGTTTAAATGATTATTCCTCTTGTATCTTGAAATGCCCCTGCTCTCCCATGTTGAGTTTCACCTTTTGGATTTTAATTTATTGAGATACCTTCTCTCTCCTTAATCATGATGTTTCAAAACACTAGCATGAGATTTGAGTTAGGCTTTTAGTTTGACTATAGGAGCTTCATAGATCGTAGTGCCATGGATGTTGTTAAGATAGATATTCACGGAGTTTCATATATATCTATTTGCATATTTTATGGATATAGGAGATATGATGGAAATCAAATTGAATGCTAATCATGTTAATGGTTAAGAAAAAGGGCTAAGAAGATTGTTGGAGAAATTTTGTCGTCCTCAACTGATTGCATATTTTGTGATCAAACATACCATAGAATAATGATATATTACTCTGAAGGACAAAAATATCATTTCCCTATGGACTCAATAACAAATTTACAATTTTAATTTTAATAGAAAATTTTCTCCATTCAATATTTAATTGAATGAGGTTTTTTTATTGTGGTATAGATGCCCCATAGGGGCAAGCCCTTATAGTTAATTACATCTCAAATGTTTGTTATTTGAGATCTTTTTTGATTAAACTAGTAGTTTCTTTTAAAAATCATCAAAATATTGGCTAAAGATTTCATTTTGAAACTTTTGAAATTCTTGTTTAAAAATTTTGCTCTTTAGGAAATTCAACGGAGGACAACAAACTTTAATATGATTTTGGAATGGAAGTCAAAGAAATGAAGTGTAAGAATACTTAATTATGAAGGAAACTCAGAGGTATTCAAATTATCCTATGTTGGGCTTTACATTTTAGAATCAAATTTTGTTCAAGTTAATCATTTTCATTTAGAATGTTGAGGCTTATATTCCAACAACTCGTGTTGGAAAAAATTTCTAGAAGGTGAGGGCTTATAAAGTGAATAAAATCAACAACTATCTCAGATCCTAGAACTAAGGTGAGGATTATTGAGGGGTAGTGACTCGAACCTAAGTCTAACAGAATGCAAATAGACTTATAAACTACACGTCATATAAGACATAGCCAGCTTGACCTATTGATTTATTACTCTGTATGGAAAGATCTACCAGCTAAACCCTCTTAATCTCTTTTAAAATTATGAAATTCGGTCTCGATGCATATGGAGAGTAAGGAGGCTGTTTTGTTTAGAAAATAAAGCTTACAATTTGACTTTGAGGCCAAGATGCCTGACTAGAAATGGTAATGCAGAATGCTGAATCACAAATACATATTTTAGTTATCTGATCATTAAGTGAAGGCTTTTCTACATGCGACTCACTGGGTTATGCATGATCAATTTAAATTTTAAAAAATTTTGCTCCTCGAAGGGAGCCATGCAAATTTTCACGTATATGCTCATTTTGTATCCTATCTCTAAGAGTAAAACCACTTATCCACTTGAGCATCCTCATCTTTTCTAATGACCAACATTCTGCACCATAAAGCATTGCAGGTCTCACTACCATCTTATAGAATTTTCCCTTAAGTTTGAGAGGGACTTTTCTAACATACAACAAGCCTGATGCATTCCTTCACTTCAACAATCCAACTTGAATTCTATTAATAATATTCCCATCTATTTCACCATCACTCTGAACAGTAGACGCAAGATATCTAAAATGTGTACAATTAATGACTTGATCACCCAAAGTCACAATCCCCCACTAGATCTATTATTATTATAATTATACTCAATATATTCTGTTTTAAAACTACTCAAACAAAAGCCTTTAGACTATAAGGTTGATCTCCATAACTCAAGTTAACCTTCAACTCTCTCTAATCTTATCAACAAGATGAATATCATCAGCAAAAAGCATAAACCAGGGTACAACTTCTTGCAAATGTTTGGTGAGAATATTCATGACTAAAGCAAAAAGATATGAGCTTGAGGCCGATCCTTGATATAAACTAACTGAAATAGGAAAATACTTGGTCAAACCACCTTGTGTTTGAACACAATTAATAGCTGTTGCATACATATCATGACTTGAATATAAACATTGTTAACCCCTTTCTTATATAGAACTCTTTATGCATTTCCCTTGTAACTTTTTTATATGCTTTTTATAAATTAATAAAAATTATATGTAGATCCTCTTTATTCTCTCTATGCTTCTCCATGAAACCTCTCAATAAATGTATAGCTTTCATAGTAGACCTACTAGGCATAAATCTAAATTGATTTTCAGAAACATTAGTGTCATGCTGCAACCTATTCTCTATAACTCTCTCCCATAGTTTTAAAGTATGACACATTAACTTAATTCATCTATAATTCGCACAATCCTGTGCATCACCCTTATTCTTAAAAATAAGAATCGACAAATTCATTCTCCACTCATCTCATAATTTTTTAGACTTAAAAATAATATTAATAAGTTTAATAAGCCAATAAATTCCTTCATCTCCTAAGCATTTCCACACCTCTATTGGAATATTATCAGGTCCAACAGCTTTTTAACATGTCATTTTCTTTAAAACTTATTTAACTTCAACTTTACTAATACGTTGATAAAAATAAATATCTTTATTTTTACTTAGGGTGCTAAGGTCACTAAAGTTAATCGCATTCTCATAATCTTCATTGAAAAGTTTAGCATAATATCTCATCCTCCTTTATTGAATATCATCTTCTAATAAAAGGGCTTTTTGATCATCATCCTTAATACACTTCACTTGAACTTAATCCCTACTATTCCTATCTATTTGTTTGATTAACTTGTACATATATCTTTCACTTTCCTTAGTATTTAATATATTATATAAATCATTAAAAGTTAAATTTTTTGTATTGCAAATTGCTTTCTTAAACTTCTTACGAGCCGCTTTATATCTTTCCCAATTATTAAAATTTTTATAGCTAAACTAATTTTTATAACAAATCTTTTTATTTTTTATCTTTTCTTGAAAATTTTAATTCCACCACCAATTATTTTTACTATTAGTAGTTTTTCCCTTTGATACTCCAAGCACATCTTTTGCAACATTCTTAATATCAATAGCTATTTTTTCCCACGTAACATTTGCTTCTTATGCACTGACAAAATCTTAAGATATAGAATTTTACTCTTAAAAATATTTTTTATTAATATTTCTTTAAATGCCCCTATCTAATACTAGAACAACAATTTATTTTATTTTTTTATCTTCTGCCCCTTCATCTTAAAGTCTAAAACTAATAAGCGATGTTGAGTATATAAATTTTTATTCGGAATAATTTTATAATCTTTGCAATCTAAATGATCTTTTTTTATAATAAAATAATTAATCTGAGTTTTATTATATCTATTTTTTTAAGTGATATGATGCTTAATTTTTTTTTTAAATAAAGTATCAACAATTACAAAATCATAAGCCAGAGAAAAATCTAATATAGTCTTATCACCTTCATTAGTCGCTCCAAAGTTATAGTCACCATGAATGCTTTTAAAATCATCAATCTCTCTACCAACATAGAAAAACTCTTTCTTCGAGAGGTATCTTTTGTATTAATTATTTTATGTTAATATAAAATTTTAATTTTGAACACATCCAAATCTACTTGAGGAGCATAAGTGCTTATAATATTAATAATCTTAGCATCAACAATAATATTTAAATTTATAATTGTATCTCTAATTCTATTAATTTTTATTACATCATCTTTTAAACTATTATATATAATCATGCCTACACCAATTTTGGTACAACTCCTACTAGAATATTATAGTTTAAATCATAAAATATCAATCTCTTTAGCCTTCTCTCCAACCTATTTAGTTTCGTGAATACATAGAATATTTATCTTTTTAAGGATCATAATATCTATTAATTATATTAATTTGCTTGTAAAAGAATTGATATTTCAAGTTCCTATGCTAATTTTAGTTTTTTGGACTAGCTTCGCTGCCCACATTCATCCATGATGTAGGAACACTTGCCTATTTAACACTGCACCCGGGCGTTGGTGTAGCGAACATTGCTCACTTGTCGCTATATTCAGACCATACAACGCGTCGCTTTCAGGGAACACCTTAATTTTGACACAACATATTAAATGATTCATATCATGATTATTTGACAAATTTTATGATGACTGTTGACTACGTAACACAACCCTCCTATTTTTTTCATCTAGAACTTAGACTTGACAACGATAGTGTTAAGAAAAAGCAAAGAAAAAAACCTAAAAAAAACATGTATTTTCTAACACACAATCTGGTAAACAATCAACACATACTTTTATATGTAAATAAACCAATACAAAAATGTAAATAATATCCCAATTATTACAATCAAATTTTGTAGTTGAGTTGCCTACCATTATACAACTTTGATGAATTTATTACAGACTCTACTTGTGGGGGTCTTTAAGCTTTGACTTCCAGGTAGACATTGGGCTTCACCTTTAACATGTACATTATCTTGATTTGCTTCTCCTTTAACTAAACCTTACAAGTTTAAATACAACATAAGTCTAATCAAATATATTTAAAAAAAAAACTCAAAACTGCAAAGTAAATGATTAGAAAGTATTTTATATAATAGAAATATCACATCTAGTATTTGTTTCACACTTAAAGTGCTAAACCCCCCGTTTCTATCCTATTGGCCACATCTTTTGGGAGGTTTTAACAGCATCAGTTAGCTAACATTTTTATTTATTATTTATTGTGCCCCTTTTTGGACATGGTCACCTGCAAGAAAAACATGCATATATATAAATATTTATGTACTTCTACTTAAGCGCAAGTGCCCACAACGTAAACAATCCAAAGGGCAACACACCAAAACATTAAACAAATATGTAGAAAAAAAAATCCTGCATGTTTAGGGGGTTGTGCACCTAAGTGTGTGAGGCTTGTGTGACATGCCACACTATAAACGGTGTTTGATTTTATTTTGGAATGAAGATGTTTAATCTTAATTCAAAGGTGATTTAACTTTAAGTTTATGACTCAAAGATTTTTATTTGACTTTTAAATGTTTTATATTTAGGAATGTTATGAAGAACCCATAAAGCAACCATTGCTTGATTTGAGGCAAGCCTGCCGCTTATGAGTCCTAAGATATAATGATGCAACCATTCCATTTTTTGGGATGAAATAATTTATCGTTGTATCAAAAGAACTTAGGTGATTTTTAGATGTTTGGGGGTTCTCATAGTGTTCGAATAAGAGAGAAGCATCTACCTAACAGGGTAAGGTAGACATACCTAAGAGTTATACTTAGTTCTTTGTGAAATTCACCCAATAGAGTAGGATGCACTTCAATTTACGGATATCTCCTAGAAGGACATCTAAATGTTAAGTTTTAGTTATCATGAGAATAGATCACTTGTTTTGTCAAATGAAAGAGTTTACTTAGAGTGTGAGTCTAAGAGGGAGATGTCAAATATATAGCTTTTGGGCTAGATGTTGGAAGAATCCTCCTTAGCTTTTGAAGCTAGAGAGAAGGGAATGAAACTCATAGCTTGGTGGCTAAGAGTTGGAGAATTCCCCTTAGCTTTTGGTGCTAGGGAGAGTAAAATTTATTTCAACGCAGAGGTTGAAGGAAATGAGATGAGACCTAAAACTTTGAGGCTAAGGAAATGAATGTTTTCTTTAGCTTTGAAGTTAAAGAAAAGGAAAGAAGATATCTAACATATAACTTTTAGGCCAACTATTGGAGAATTCTTCTTAGTTTTTGGAACTAGGAAGAGATGATTCTCTTTGCTTTTTGGAGCTAAAGAGAGAGAGATCCCCTACAACTTAGAGGTTAGAGAAGAAAGATGGGTCATCAATTGATTTTTGGTCTAATAGGTGAGGAAGATTTGCAACTTTGAGGTTATAAATCAAGAGAAATTATCATTGAATTTTTATGTTCAATGATGGATATTTAGTTTGTTAAATATATGTAAAACAAATATTAGAGAATGATATGTAGATTTGGACTACAAATTAAGAATTCTTTAGACTTTTGGGTGTCCAAGGAGGGATCTTCATCATCTAATTTAAGCTAAGTGAATGAGAGGTTTTCCCACACTTTTGTCTTGTTGTAGGAGATGATGAAGGAAATGCAACTTAGAGTTTACAACTTCATGAATGCTCTTTGAATATTTTGGTGTTCAAAGAGAGGATTTTACCCTTCCAACTTGGGCTGGAAGAACAAGAGAGAATATATGATTTATATTCTTATGCTTGAAGTAGAAATATTTGTTGATTTTGGTTCAACAAATAAATGATTTGGTATAGATTTCATTCGCTCAACATGGGTCGAGTGAATATGGGAGTTTCATAAAACTTTTGAGTTGTGGAAAGAGAGAAATTTCTCTACAATTTTGTTTGTAGGAGAGAAGAAAATGCAACTTAGAGTTTGCAAATGGAGGGATTTCTTTGAATACTTTGATAATCAAAGAGAGGTGATGATCTACCCAATTTGTATTTGGCAAATACAAAGAGATGACATGTAGGTTTGGGCTACAAGTCATCATGGATTTCTTTGAACCTTGAGGTGTCCAAAGAAAGATGTACACCCTTCCAATTTTGGTTTAGGAGGATGAAAGAAGTTTTAAATATTCTCCTACATTCTTGGCTTGTAGGAGATAGTGACTAGAATGCAACTTCGAGGTTGCTAATTGGAGGAAACTCTTCGAACATTTGCTTTAAATGAATGGAGGAATAAAACTAGGATTTGAATCCTATGCTTTAGAAGGATTATTCATTGGTTTTATGCTCCAACGAATAAGGTAGAAGAAACTTAGAATTTGGTTTAAAGCTCAAATGATTCATGCAATAATGTATTTGAAGCTTTTGGATGTTTCAAAACAACATGCATGATGGAGGATATTTGTTAGTTTTGTATCCCAACAAATGATGTGGAAGATCTTAGAATTTGGTTCTATTATCAAAAGACTCATGTAGTATGACATTTGGAACCTTGAGGAGGCTCCAAAAGTCATGCATAAGAAAAGAGAGATGGTTGTTTGTTGATCTTGTGCTTCAACAAACAAGGGATGAAATGAACATAGGATTTGGCTCTTAGGTTGAAGGACTAATGTAGTGATATGTTTGAAGCTATGATGCACCGATTCTTCTCCTCAAAGAGGTGTGCAATATCTAGCACTTATTTGACAGGACACGGATCCGACATGCCCTCGACACATGTCGGAAATGCCAAAAATATATCCGATTAAAATAAATCAAATACCAATTGGACACGTGTCCGACACCTGTCCTAAATACTTTATGAATTTTTTAAAATATAATATCTTGTAATTTAAAATTCTATTTATTTAAAATATATTAAAATATAAAAACTTCCACATTACCAAATCAATCATTCGCATTCAATACCTCATTTATTGAATATTTTCATTTCATTTCTCTTTGTCGGGTTGCGACTTTGGCTTCACAACAATGACAGATGTCATCTCAATATTGATGTTTGATGCCATTATAATATCGACATTTCAAAACCTTCTTTGCATCAAAGTCTGACATTGTCTTGACATTGATGCTCAACGCTAGCAATTTCTATACCCACAACTTAACAACTCATCTTTGTCCGACATCGTTTTAACATTGATGACACACGTCCTCTTGACATCGATGCCTCTGATACTTTCTTGCTTAACGTGGATGCTCGACTCTCAACAGCATTGTCGTCTCCTCTATCGATGCCTGATACACAGCATCGACGCCCAACTCTCTACATCATAATGTTAATTATTTGAAGGACAAATTCTAGTTAAATGATTTATTATTTCTAAACTTTAATATTATACTTATTCGATTTTTATACATTATTTTTGAAATATGAAAATTATAATATTGTGTCCAACCCGTGTTTCCTATATTTTTAATAATTGACGCGTCTCATGTCTATGTTGTATTGTATCCGTGTCTGTGCATCATAGGTTTGTAGGCTTGAGGAACCTCAAATCATCATGCATGAGAGGAAGGTGTTCATTCGATAATTTTGTGTTTTCAACAAATGAAAAAGGGGACTTAAGATTTGTTCCTAAAGTCTTGATGATTTATGTAATGGAACATTTAGAGCCTTGGGGAAGCTCCAAATATCATACATTGAAGAGAAGTGCATTGAAAGAGAACTCTCAATCTGTACCAAAACTCATGCAATCAAGTGTTTGGAGTGTTGAGATGCTACAAATTATTCATGCACAAGAGGGATGAATGAATGTTTGTTGATTTTGGTCATCATAAAACAAATCATACGAATCAAAGGTTTTGACCTTAGAATTTGATAGTGTTTTTTGAGGCTCTCTAGAGGTGATTTGGGAACCTTTATGTGAGCTTTGAAAGCAATAATCAAGGAGATAATTCTTTGGTTTTGTGTTCCAACAAATGAGGGAATGAATCTAGGATTTTGACCCTAAGATTACATAATTAATGCAGTGAAGTGTTTGGAGCATTAGGGAGACTCTAAACAGCATGCATGAGAGAGATGCGTGCTTGGAAGAAATTTTCCTATGTCTTTTAGAGTGTTTTGGACTTAATTTGGAGAGGGAAGATTGATTCCTACGACTTCTACGAAGCTTTTAAGATCAAATTTGGTATGATTTAAAGAAACCTAGAAGAGTATGAATGTGAATTATCATTCTTATGAGTTTGATCATATGCTTAACTTGATTATCATTGCACTTAAATTTTTCAACTTGCAAATCACACTGATCATGCTTAGGTAACTTCAAAATATGGAGTATGATCCATAGACCTTTGAAAGCCATGGAATACACCACCTTTGCTTTACAAGCATTTAGAAATTAAGCGAGCATGCTTTTAGATTCACAAATTTAAGTAAACAATGAGCTAGCGAAAGACCCACAATGTGTATTCATTCGGGATATGAACGATGCAATCTACCCATGCAAACTAATTTGATTAAGTGCGCAATCGTTTAGATTAGGCTTACTCATCATTTGTCTTTTCATTCTAAATTTGAGGAAGTATCAAAGATGAATTCAAATGATTCTATTCATTTTGGGATTTGGAACATGAACTTGAGGGCTCAAGTTCATGTAAGACCCCACTGTGTTTGTGAGCTTTCACAATCAATTGAATTCATTTCTAGACAATAATGAACATACAAGAATACATGAATTTGTGGAACTTACTATTTCTCCAAAATTCTGGTGAAAAATAACATTTTTTAAAATATTATTTACAAGTAATCTGATCAACAAAATGTGATCTATGATACATCTAATATGGATGGTATTGGGATGCATTAACGTGTACATAACCATTATAAGATTTGCACCATATCTTTAATGGAAGGGTAGTAGTGATCAGTATCATGAGAATATGAAGTTCATGATTTGTGATACATACTATCATAAAATAATCATCATATGGATATGATAGAAATCATGGTATTTTTGTGAATAATATGTTTTTTTTTTTTGTATATTGTGCTTGTAATGATTGTCATAATAATCATAGTTTGATTAATTATGATAATATGAGCCCATAAGATGATTCGATTATCAATTATGACGGTGTTATTTTGATAATTCATGAGGAAGATGAAATTGATGGGGTTTGGCATGAAAAACTTTGTTTAGGAGAGATTTTTTTGGCTAATTTGGAAATATTGAGACATTAAAGTTTTGACTATGGTAGGATAAAATTCATGGAGAGTAGCAAATTTGAGCTAGGGTCAGGCAAGTAAAATGCAGTTTCACGGGATGGATGACATTTAATGATGGGGACATCCGATTTCGACATGTGTACCATCGCCGGAGGCGCCGATCGACGGCCATGATTCAGAGTCTTTATTTTTGATGTTTTATTTTATTCATGTCATTTATATTTCTTGTCTTTTCCTTTTGTACCCATATGAGGGAAGTAGTGTTTGATGTTGCCCGAGGGCATTGTAGTCTTTTATTTTCCGTATGCTTGTTGAGCCTATATAAAGGCTTGGTCTTTGTATTTTGAATTATTGATGAATGAAATAAAAATTACTCCCTTTTGTTCTCTTTGTGAGTGCATGATAAGATCTCTTAGTGAGTTCTTCCTTTGAGATCTCTTGGTGAGTTCTCTAGTTTTTTTTGTGTTTATTCGTTTACCTTCTCTCTCTCATTATACGCTCCTCAAAATCCCCTCTCCCCAAACCCTAGCCGCCGGCTCCCCCACCTTGGATCTTGCCGCCGGCCACCTCCACCATCCCGGCCGACCACCTCCCGCCGCCCCTCCCCTTCCGGCCAACTCCCCTCCCTCATCCCATGTGAATTTGAAATTTAGAATTCAAATTTTGAATTCTTTCCAAATTTGGAATTCCAAATTAGGAAAGTTTGCATGATTGATTCACATTTAATTTATTTTAATTTGGAGTTTTCAAAATACTACATATAAACTGAAATTAACATCCAGTTTTTAAATCGTAGACTTCACTTCTTCTCCACCCTAACCTTCTCACCATTTGCCGGTCTCCAGGAATCCTCCCCTCAACCCTCTTGTCATTCCGAACCGCCGGCGCACGTAGCTCCTTCTTATATGGAGAGATTATCGTCGCCTTGCCTTGAATACTATCGCCACCATCAAAATGATTTGTATGGAATGGAAACCCGAGTGAAATTCGGGTTTTGAAATACGACAACCGT
>NW_021401542.1:124616-157500 GCF_001605985.2 Dendrobium catenatum | reverse complement strand
GTGGACGAGTGAACATCCTCAGATCTCCTTTTTTTGACGTTGGTTTTGATTTCGACGACACCGTCGAAGAGTATTTGGACCGGATCCTACCCGCTTTAGTGGAGTCCATAGACGATCATTTCTCCATCTACACTTGGATCATCGAAGGGCCTCGCTACACCACCTCCACGTCCAGCACCATCCTCTTCTTCCCTACGGATCTACAGCATCGTCGTCCTCGGAGTGGTTTCGTCACTAGCATGTTTCTTCTTCTCCCAACGAACCTAGAGGTAGATGAATGAGTGTGGCCTCAAGGTGAGTCAATCACTTTGTTAACCGCCGGATTCTTGTTGACCATTCATTTCCATTACTTTATTGAAGTTGTTATTTTATTGAACTTGTAAGCTTAGTTGAAGTTTCTTGCCGAGACGTTGTTAACTTCTAAGATTTCCATTGAATCGTCAAATTAGCAAAGCTTGGAATTGTACTATCAATACTTTAAAGAACTTTTATTAATTTTACAAGAAACAATCCCTGGTTTCACATCAAAAACTTGTGTTTTATATTTTTTTGCAGGGCGTTTTCATTAATCCTGCCTTCATTGAACCATTTGGACTCACACTGATAGAGGTTGGTTCCTGTATTTATGAAATATCCCTGGTGGAAGATTTTCTTTGTTCCACCTGATTTTCGTTCCTCAATGGAGGAAATCTTAGTAATATTGTTATTATTTGAGCAGGCTGCAGCACACGGTCTGCCTATTGTAGCCACAAAAAATGGAGGTCCGGTGGATATTATTCGGGTTCGAGTCATTCCATCACAGCTTTCAATAGATGCTTAAAAAGTTATCAAATCTCAATTGTTGTCCAATCAGAATATACTTCATGCTGCTTTTTCAATTGTTTACGCATGTATTGCTCCAGGTACTTGACAACGGAATATTAGTTGATCCACATGATCAGGACAGTATTTCTTCGGCACTTTATAAGCTTGTTTCTGATAAGCAACTTTGGGCTCGGTGTCGGCAAAATGGATTGAAAAACATCCACCTTTTTTCTTGGCCAGAGCATTGCAAGACATACTTGTCTCGAATAGCTAGTTGCAAGCCAAGGCATCCTCAATGGAAAAGGAGTGAAGATGTGCTTGAAAATTCGGACTCAGAATCTCCAGGTGATTCTCTACGGGATATTCAGGACATATCGCTGAACCTAAAGCTTTCAATAGAAGGTGATAAAACTGAAGAGAGTGGTAACCTGGATGCTTTGGATTCTGAAGAAAGCATTGCTGATAGAAAGACCAAATGGGAAAAGGCGGTCCTAAAATTGTCCAAAGGCGTTAGTAAAGTAACTCATAAGGCTGGATCTGGTGAGAAACACGATCAGAGCAGCAGTGCTAGCAAGTTACCTGCATTGAGGAGGAGGAAAAACATTTTTGTCATTGCTGTTGACTTTGATTCTGAGACAAGTGTTATTGAAATTATTCTTAAGATATTTGAGGCTGTACATAAGGAGAGGATATCTGGATCTATTGGGTTTGTACTATCAACAGCATTGACAATTTCGGAGATTTATTCCCTTCTGATTGCTGGAGGAATAGCTGCTACTGATTTTGATGCTTTCATTTGCAACAGTGGCAGCGATCTCTATTACCCATTTTCAGATTCAGAGGACTCGATTAATTCCTCTGATTTACCTTTTGAGCTTGATTTGGATTATCATTCGCAGATTGAGTATAGATGGGGTGGAGAAGGATTAAGAAGGACTTTAGTTCGTTGGGCTGCTTCTATCATTGACAAGAATGGTGCAAATGAGGAACAAGCAGTTGTTGAAGATGAAGATAGGTCTTCTAACTATTGTCACGCATTTAAACTGAAGAACCCTGCACTGGTATTTGTTTCTTGGATGACCATGTCAATAGTAACCATCTCGACAGCTTTAGGCTTTAACTACATGGACTATTTTTTTTCTTCCAGGTTCCTCCTATTAAAGAGCTTCGTAAGTTGATGCGGATTCAGGCACTTCGTTGTCATGCTTTATATAGTTATGATGGAACAAAGCTACACGTGATTCCCATCCTGGCTTCTCGTTCTCAAGCTCTAAGGTACTATATAAATCAGTATGTTTTTTAGGTATGTTGGTTTGAGTCATGCATAAAATTCAATGGGCATTGTGGTTATCCATGAATCATGTTCCCATGTTATAACTTCCTAGACTGCTTTCACATGAAAATTATGGTCATTAACTACTCACAAATTGTATTTGAAAATTTGCTTTGATTTATCATATTGAAAACTCTCTGTTTTATTATAACTATTTGTATCTGTTTCACACATTTTTTCACATTGTCATTAACTTTTTTCTTGTCCTTCTCCAGTGAGGTTTTGCTACAATGCTCCATTAATTACCTCCTGCTAGCTCTTCTCCTCTCCCTTTTTAGTGTTCTGTGGTTGCATGCTTATTTGCAGCAAAATGATAGCATGCTGGGTAGCCTTTTTGAATTTGATTCAAATTGAGATTGATTTACTTTATAGTTCATTATTTTCACAAATATGTCATGAAATAAATGTGGCAAACCTGCCATATAGACTTTGTGCAGATTTACTTAACATTGTGAATATGTGGTGTCTTTTGCTAGTAGCCAAATAGCCCGTCTATTTCCTCCTCTCCTGTCCTTGTTTGGACCTGCTCGTGCATTAGCTTGGGAGAAGGAGAAACACTAAGTAGTGGTTTGAGTATAATTATTGTTGAACTTTAACATATAAGCTAAAAGAAATAAAAAAAATTGCTTAAAAGGACTACCTGTGTCGGACCCACGCTGAAATCCTGACCGAATCCTGTGCAAATCGCCGCAGCCGTGCATTAGCTTGGGAGAAGGAGAAACACTAAGTAGTGGTTTGAGTATAATTATTGTTGAACTTTAACATATAAGCTGAAAGAAAAAAAAAATTGCTTAAAAGGACTACCTGTGTCGGACCCACGCTGAAATCCTGACCGAATCCTGTGCAAATCGCCGCAGCTACAGTACCCATACCCTGCAAACGGCGCCGAAGCAGAGCCGACCACGCGCGATTTCACCTTGATCCCGCCTCTTCCTTCGCCTTTAAAATGCGAACAAAGGCTCCACTATCTGGGTTCCGCACGCGAAAGCTCTTTCCTTCTCCACGCGAACTACTCCCTCCACTGTCTCAACCTCTTTCCTCTCTACTGAAACTCCCTCTCTGTCCCGACCAGAGACCGAAACCGACCACACTTCTGACCAAACCCGGCGCCATCGCCTCCTCCCTCTGAGACCGAACTCCCTTCCTCTTGCTTTGATCCTCTGCCGACTCCCCGCGCAAGCCAGAGAGAGAGAGAGAGAGAGAGAGAGAGAGAGAGAGGAGAAGAGCTCTACTTACCTCTCTTCTTGCTGTTGAAGCCGACATCTCCACCTCCTCTGCCCGTCGCCCCTCTACCCGACCTCCTCTTGCCGAGACCAAACCGACACCTCTTCCACTCTTGCTCTAAGCGCGTCCTCTTACCAATAGCCATGTAGGTATATGGTTTTTTTATTATTATTATTACTACCTTAAATTTTGTATATTAATTAATATTGTTCATATTTTAGTATAGTATGATACTAATTATTTATCGAAAATACTAGTATTTATTCATAAATTACTCGTTGATGAGTAATAAGTAATCAGATGATTTTATAATAATCATAATAGGTTATTAAATTATTATTTATCTTATTAATTAATTTAATTATTCTATATAAATTATATAGTATATTTTAATTAAAATTAAGTTATCAATTTAAATATTTAATTATTGTTATATAAAATTAGTTTTTAATTAAAATAAATTTAATTATTTTTAATGTTATTATATGTTAATTATTTTTATTAAATGTTTTATAATTACTTATATATTAACTTATTTTTAATTCAACATTATTATTAATTATGAATTAAATTGTTTATTATAATTATGTATTTTTAAAAATCTTAATTTAATTATTTACAGTTCAAAAATTAATTTAGATAAGCAATAAGATAAAAAAAAATGAAATACAAATACCTCTCTAGCCTCAGTCTGGCCACGTGGCTAACATGTCAACCCACAGAAGGTATACGAATTTTTTCCAAAGCCTCAGATTCCACGTTTATTGTTGTTTGGGCGAATCGGGAAAACCTGCGCCCATAGGCAGCGCCTTTCATTGCGCATTGTGGGATGGAACCATCCGGTGCGGGCCCATACGACGAGGCGGGATATAATCCAAAAAAAAACTACTCTATATTCGTCGCGGACTGGAAAATCGCTTAACCCATGCACGCCTTTACTGTGCGTGTTGGTGGGTTGGGAACATCCGGTGTGAGCACCACTACGAGCGACGGCGGGGTCAGTCATATACATCTTGAAGCGGGGAAAGAAAAACTGTCTTTTTTTAAACGGGTCGGTAAAAAACTGCTTTTTCAAAAAATGTTTTTAAAATCTTATGCAAAACCTTTATTTGGCGTGGTGGATGAAAAAACATAAATCACCGCCGCGGTGTCTCACAAACACCAACTTACATTCTTTATTGACGTGGCGTGTAGGAGGACCTCTTGGTTTTTCCCCTAAACGGGGGAGACGCGGGAAGGCTGCCGAAATTTTATTTCTGAATAAGACAAGGACTTGAACTATAAAGACTCAAATGCTTGGACTTGAACTCTAACAGAACAACGAAGGACTTGTACTTGGAACTTTTGAACAAAATCTAAGTGACTTGATAAAAAGAATGAACCCAAGTAAAAATGAAAATTGATTGAAACTCAATATCTGAATCAAATTCGGACCACAGTGGATTTTTGACATTACAAATTGAAGTGAACAAGTGAACTTTGACATTGAACTCAAACTTGTGGATATAGAATTTGAGCTTGTCATTTGAACTCACTTGAAACTTGTACTTTGGACATGAATTGAACTCAACTGCACTTGAGCTTGACTTGAACTCGCAAGGTGACAAGAACATGAACTTGAACTTATATTGGACTTGAGTCAAGAACATGATCTTGGACTCAATGACATGAACCACAAGCATTACACTCAACACTTGGGTGAGCATGAGCTCTAAGAACTTGAACAAGTGCAAATGGACTTAAATAATTAAAAGAACTTTGATTCGACCTGAAGGAGTTTATGAGCTTGATTTAGGGTGAAAGAGTTCATTGAAAGCCAAAATTCATAGAGAATTGAATTCTATAAGCAATTAATATGTCTTAATCATGCAAAGAATAAGGAGCAATGAAGCAATAAAGAATTTACTTTAAAATCTCATTGAACATGAGTGGCTCATGAGCAAATGAGAGATTCACAAAGGATCATTATACGAGCATCGATGAGAAAAATCAACACTCAAGATACAATCAACTCTCAAAGACAATGGAAGACCTTCAGTATACATATAAATAAAAGGATATCCATATTAACCACATTGGTGGGTCCATGAATTTGCAAAGAGGAGTTGGGTGATTCTAATGGAATAGACCCCTAGTGAACATGATCATCTCAAGTAGGGTAAAGGAATGATATCAAGTTTATCATGCATATGGAAAACCACCTTCAAGGATAAAGAATTTGCAAGGGGAGTCTATTTGCAAGCAAAAGATGGAGCCCTCGATGTGTACTATAACTTACCCCTGAATATATAGTGACTGATGTTTCCTTTGCCAATCAACTTATGGGCATAAATAGATGAGTGCAATAAAGCTACGATACCTCTATATCAATATAAATGTTCAAGGTTAAGCGAACACTTTGATTCACTGTAAGTGGAGACGAAAAATATACAGCGGATGTAAGCTCCTACGAACTATTATAGGGGATTTGTTACACATTGAATGCATCATCCCCAACCAAAATGTTATATGGCCACATCAAGTATAAATGACAACAAGTCACTGTGAGAAATTCGTGATGCATAAAACAGACCATTTACAAGCATCTACAAGCATGAAGGAGGACATTCGTTAGTGCACTATGATTCACTTGCAGAAAACAATAAATAGTGCACGACAGTCTACCTGTACAAGGCAGCAAATAACTCAATTCAGAAGCTGCTAGAAGACGCCACTAGATCTGCAATACTTATACAAGCAGACAGAAGGCGTCTACAAGAATGTTGCATTCAAATGGC
This sequence comes from Dendrobium catenatum, assembly GCF_001605985.2. NCBI lineage: Eukaryota > Viridiplantae > Streptophyta > Magnoliopsida > Asparagales > Orchidaceae > Dendrobium > Dendrobium catenatum. The sequence goes on along the minus strand of NW_021401542.1, from coordinate 151,362 downwards.
AGCTTCCCGTATAATTAAAATATTGTAAAGTAACCCCTGCACATGCACCGTAATATGTATGCACATAGGTACACCAAGGGGTAAATGCAATCATATTACCCCTCATGGGCCCCTGCGAGCGTGTTATTGGTACACACGTGACGTCTAGGGATGCTGCGCGGGTTATTAAATTCGAAACTGATCCTCCTAAGTAGGTAAAAAGGAGTAGACAGGGTATAATTATAAAATGCCCCCAAACACCCGCATGGGTCCCAAAGAGCGTGTTATTGGTACACACGTGATGTTTATAGATACTGCGCGGGTTGATAAGTGAATTCAAGTTCGAATCCGATCCTTCTATACGAATCAATCGGAGTTGACAAGGTTTGAACCATTAAATAAATATAAGGTTACAATGACCAATATATTTATTTTAATATATTCGTATTAGGCCTTCAAGGCCTATAATCGAAAGAATTCACTAACCAAGGCATGAAGCCTACGAAACCCGATCCCCTATCAACTTGTTGATTGGGCCGACAAGGTTCAAGCTTTAGATGGAAATAACCCTAAACACCCCGATGATGGCCGTGTTGAATTTCTATCTTAACCGGAGAGGTTCACAAATATTTTCAAAAGTCCATTCAAAACCCATGAATCCAAAAAAACACCAAAAAATCTAAAAATATTTAAAATTGAAATAAATCCATCAACACTTAAAGAAAAATCCATCCACCCTCCGCAACAGTTTGCCGAGGTGAACAAATTAAATTTTACTTCAGCTCACAAAGAGCCAAATACTCAGTCGAAAATATCACTAGGATCCATTCTCAAACAATCTCCTGCCAATAGGGATGTGGTACGTGTCCTCTAACCGGCGGTTTTGCTGCCAAATGGCACCGCAGGATAAACGGTTATGACCTGGGGCCCTTTGAATCGAGTGATTTTGCCGCCAAATGGCACTACGAAATACCGGTTATAGCCAGAGCCAATATGCTCCTTAATGACATCAAATCCTTGAGATATGAATCAATAGGATATGATTGATAGGGTACAAAGCTCTCATAGGATATGATTGATAGGGTACAAAGCCCTCTGTTAGCGAAGGTGGATTCAAATTTGTCCCCTTAGACAAACACTCCCCCAGGTCTATAAGGTCTCCTTGGATGAAGCAACCCATGGCTGCCGACAAGGATCCTTCTGTCAGGTTGGGTAGACTACCTCCTCTGACTAAGTAGACCAGGGACCACGATGGCCTGTGACGACGGAACCTTGGAATCTTGATCGGGCCTATCATCCATCCCCCCACCATCTGCTTTAAGTGCAAAGATGGTGAAATTTCTATTTTAAATATCAATTTCCAAAATCCCAAACTTTCAATCTTCAATACCCAAACCTATGCTGCTACTATATGCCAGATAACACGTATTTCTACATATCTGATTGATGACTAGCCTTAACCGAAAGTTCTCTCTCATTATTGAGAGGAGTAATTAACTATAGGGGCTTGCGCCTATAGGAAACCAGAACTCAAATCATAAAGTCCTCGCAAAATGAGGGCGAAATCTCTGGGTAGTGTCTTATCTACAAACCCATCTGCCTTCCAAAATTTACACCGGAATTTAATTCTATTAAAACTCTCTCGCCGAAAAGAAAAGCACAATTAGCGGCGGGGAGGCCGGGGCCTAATGTTCGGAGCCCACAATTATATATTGCTTTTAAATGTTAATCATACTTGTTAACAGCAATAAATCAATTATTACATAATATAAGTAGTTTGAAATATAGAGATCTATTACCAAAAGATAACATCATGATCTTCAACATTTTTATAAATAATGCATGAGATAAATTAGTGCAAAAAGTAAAAATGCTGAAATAAAGAGCATAACAAAGAAAAAGGGGATGCAAATCATTTTTTATATGGTTTAGCATTACCTTCTATATTAATGCCTCGAACTCTCCAACATAAGGATTCAGTACTTTCTCTTTTAGCCACTATAGAGAGGAGAAGCCTATCTCTTTGACGGATAATAGAGAAGGCCTATATCCTTTTCAACTCTAATTGAGAAGACAGTTATTCTAGTCCACCAGATAGTCTACACTTTCTTACAACAAAAAAAGCTTTGAGATCTCATCGACCTGTTACAATCTCAATCAAACAAAGATTTTCTACACTCACCACCAAACCTCTAAGGAATAAGATGGAAGAAATGTGGGATTTTCACACGTTGAGTTTTCCAATGAAAAGCACATGTAAATCTGCCTCAAATTACACCTCCCTTTTTTATTTTTCTTTAACACATATTTTTATGTTTTTAAAAAGTTATTTATATTAAGTGTTCAAATAATAAATCCTAAGATAGGTTGATTTGTAAAATAATGGTCAATCATACATTATTATTCAAGTATCATACAATATGATTAGTTCCGACAGTTGAAAGTTATAAAAGTTTTCTTTTTAATTGTCTAGTACGACTCACGTCATAATGTATGATTAGTTTATATGCACTAATTGCCTTCTTAATTTCTATGGTTTAATTAAATTAACGTTGGAAGATAATCATAAAGTACAATATACATTTTACAATATGATTAGTTCAAATTTGAATAATCTAATTCATGAAATAATCTTGTAATCACTTTTAATAAGAAATTAGGCATGATTCTATAGTACGAGTTGCATTGTACATTACGATTAATTCATAATTCATATTTTATTATTTTATCAAGTAGTATTGATTGATTTTATTTGGTTTCTCAATTAACATATTTCTTATTGAATGATCCAGATTGTATAGTATGATCAACCAGAGATTAATTTGTTTTCATATTTTGCAATTATCATAATTTTTTTTGTCACTTTCACTTTTGTCTTTGTTGTTTCATAAATTCTTTTACCTGCAAAATCAAATATTGTACTAAGAAACTGAAAAATAAAACTATTAACTTAACTTGTATCACCTTTTTTTTTGGATCATCCATGCCTTGTTTTGATGCTTGACTCTTGATTTCTTGATTTTGGTTTTAACAATCTTGATTCATAACAATGTTTAAAATTGCGTATTCAGGTATTGAGTGTGCAAAGGCGGACCTCAAGGCGAGCCTCATATTGCGCAATTTTAAACCTTGATTCATAATATTATTTGTCATCCTAGTTTTAGGCTCGCACAACACAATTTCATTTTTTTTAGTTCTACCTTCTGTAAATAGTTTGTTAGTCCATAATGTAAGTCAATTAATAATTAAACTAAATTATATTTTTTATTATTGGAACAATATAATATAAGTTAAGGATTATAGGTTCAACAATCTTTTTTTTTTTTATGATAACAAATATATTTTAATTGTATATACATGTTTCGGGGCTTTGCAGCTCCCTCTGAATTTATGTATAAATAAAAATTACAAATGAAGGTGTTTTGTCAAAAATTAATAAAATTTATTTTATTATATTTTGATTTATTTTTTTAATTTTTTATTTAAATAACTTAAACACCCATAAAATCCACACAAAATATTTTTACACTAGCATTGATCTATAAGTATATGGACTACATAAACATAGATATACAAACTCCAAATATATATATATATAGAGATTTTCTTGAGGCCTAGCTAATCTGGAATGTTCCTTGATCGGGCTGAGGCTGATGATACATGCATTTATGAATTTGAGAGGATTGGTCATGAAACCATCCTCTATCCTCATCTAGCTTTTGTTGCAGTTGATCCAACCTAAGACTTTCCTGAGCTATTTTACTATCTAGTTTTAGCTCTAACTTATCAAGGTACTTCGTCCAAATATCCTGTAGATATTCAGTGTTGCTGTGGTGGTGCTACTTCTTCCTTCCTCTCTTTGAGTGGTTTGTGTCTTCTCACTAAAGAGAATGTGGGAGAACATATTGAGAGAATGTTATTTAGAAGCCTGAAATAAGTAAGATCGTACTTAACTTCTAAGATATAGGCTATAATATAACCAAGGGCTAAGTTTTGACGATGCAAAATTTTAGCATGGTGATTAGATGTGAGATTTTCAATGTATTTAAAGAGTATAATCATCAAATTCAATTGTGTTGCATCATGTAACATTAGATTATGAAAAGCAAAGTTGTGAAGTTTAGATGATCACCAGCTTTATGAATGACACTATGCTTAGGAATGCATTGAATAACACGTGCATTGTGCACGATGCCACCAACCAATGATTGATGGTGAGGAAGAGGTGATTTCCTAAGGACATGATTTATGAGTGAACAATTAAAAGTGCGACCGGGGTCACAGATAATGGTACGAGAATATACTCCTGTAATGAATATGTGGAGGATGTCGCACAAGTCCTGATTGGTGATTGTGACTTGATGACTACTAGCTAAGGATTTTATAATGGTTTGGTCTACATTAATTGCTTGATTTATGAAAAATTCAATCATCAATTCTGTCTAGGTGTTCGTGAAGTACTAGTTTGAGATTGTTGATTGCATAATGGCGACGCTTGTCATAAGTAGCTTCGACTTACCTGGGCTTGATTTTCTATTCTTCAACCCTAAAAACGTATATCCAACAATATATAAATGTGATAGCTTTGGGGTTTTTCCCTCGAAGAGTTCGTATGGAATTTTATTTAATATTTAATGAATACTCTATTCAATACATATCATACATTGTTCAATGTCTCAACTCAAAAAATACATAGGTAGATTATATTCATTCAATATAGAACAAGAGGCCTTCACTAGTGTCTTATTCTTTCTCTCTACCAATCTATTTCATTGGGGGTATTCTTGGTGTGGAGAAGTTGTGATGACCTATTTGTAGCTCATTGCAAAAATTCTTATACTCACTTCCATCATCATTATGAATTATGAAAATTAGTCCGTTAATTTTTCTTTGAATCTAAACAACAAATGTTTTTAATTCAGTGAAGGTGTCACTCTTGTCTTAACAATCTAGCTCAGGTAAACTAGTATAGTCATCATCAATGTTAAACTCATATGATTTTTCTCCAAAGCTCATTATGCTAACTGGACCAAACAAATTCATTAGTAGAAATTCTAATGTTCTAGATAGTATAATAATTTTAATAGTCTAAAATGATGATTTAACTGGCTTTTTAAGCTTACAGGTATCACATAAATAGTCATTCGTAAACATAAGCTTTATTATCCCTCTTAAATCTAAGTATGTGGTCTTCTTAATTGTGCTCATAATAGCGTGATATATTCTTCTATGCCATAGCCATGACTCATCTAGTATTGCCTTCAAGTAGCAGACTTCTTTGGGCTCACTTATTTAGTTAATGTGAAGCATATACATAATATTTATCCTACCATATTATAATGTAGTTTTATCATTCAAAATTAATATACAAATGTTTGAAAGAAATTTATTGTCAAAATGTTTATCACATAGTTGACTTATAGATAATAAATTATGTTTAAGACCATCAACTATGAGGACCTTTTCAGTAGCAAAGCAATTTTTCTTACCGACAACATCAATTCCAAATACGTTTTGTGTAGTGCTGCCACCAAAAGTTTACCATCACTCTTAAGCTCAAGTGTTATGAAATTAGATATATCTCTAGTCATATGCCTTGAGCACTCACTGCTCAGGTATCATATATCTTCACTGGTTCTATTGTGAAGACAGAACTGAAAAAATGAAGAAGAAAATTCAGTGATTATCTTAGAAACCCAAATCATCTTGGATTCCCAAGTGATAGTTGATATGAGTATGACATGAGATGCTATGTTTTTATTAGAAATCTAAAAAACAGTCCTGCAAATGTGTTGCAACAATTTCAACTTCAAAATTTCTTTTTTTAATTACACATTTATAGATATCAATGATACTATTTTATTATGCGATTTATGATTGGAATTATCTAAATTACAATAATCATCATCTACTATATTATATTCTTTTTCAAACTTATTGCACAATGATACTTCCTCTATTGATCCTTTTTTTGACTCTTCTAAACATATAGTAATATGCTATGCTCCTTTTTGAAGTATGCAAAACTCTTTATCTGATTGGAATGTGTTTTTTTTAAATATTTAATACTCAGGCAATTTTTTAGTCATGAAAGGTAGTTCATTATAAAACAAGGAATATATTTGCTAGGTGTATGAGGCATCTGACTTATCTTTTACCATTAAATATAAGTTGTTCGTCACTTTTTAGGTTCACTTCCGAATGATTCAGTATTTGAGTTGAGTCTTAAGACTTTTTGTTATTCTTTTGCCTTTTCTATTCCCACCTTTCTTTTCAATATTTTCTTTCAGATATGAGCTTTTGATGTTGGGGAACTTACACTTAAATGACCTTGTTTTTTTACATTCAAAATAAATAATATCAATTTTGAACTTAATATTATTTAACCTTTCTTCTTTCCTCTCTTCTTTTTAATATGCTTCTTTCTCCCTTTTAAAAATGATTTGAATTTTTTCTTCAGCAGTGCCATATCATTGTTATCAGATTTTTTTGTTATGTTGTCTTCGCATTCTAATGCATTTATGGCAATATACTTCTCATTCTTCTTCTTTCTTGCATATGCAGTTCTTTCATTGATTTATTATGTTATCAGTGATCCAAGTAATAAGTTAATAAAATAATTAGATAAATTCTTGTATCCATAAATGCTAGTAACTTTGACATCCTAAGATTCCAATAAACACAGAAATCTTATCCACCACCTCACTATTAGAATACTCTCTATCCAAAGCATGCAATGAAGTAGTGATTTTATTAAATCTATTATACATGTTAGTGATATTTTTATTACGTTGCATATGAAACATCTCATAATCATGCATGAGCAAATTGAAAAGTGGTCTTTTGTTCTACATCTGTCCATTCATATGTAACATGCAATTTATCCCAAATCTCTTTACCTATTTCGCAAGTGGATATACACATATATTCTTCAAATTTAAGTGCACGGAAGAAATAATTTCAATATTCCAAATCCATTTGTACTAATTCTCCCTTGTCCTGACCCCATCCATCAAAAGGAACATCAATATATATTTTGCTCTCAAATTTATAGGAGGTGAATAAACTAGTTGGAGTAAATTCCTCTTATAACAATTAATTGATTGAATAAAAGTAATCATGCTAACTTTCCAAAAAATTGAATGATATCTCAAACAAGGGAGGTTGGGTGGTAGAATAACCTTCCATTGTGCTATGATTTTTAATGTGTGCCATTTTAGGATCTATTTTATGTGGCCGAACCCTTCATTATGCAGCCATTTTGATACCAATTGAAAGTGAATAGCAACAGCAAAAAAAGGGGTGAATTGATGTTATTGATTTTCTTAAAATAAATATCAATTTCCTTAAACTTTTTGAGATAATATAATAAACTTTATAAATTAGAAAGCTGATAATATTTTTTACAATGAAAAAAAATAAGATTAATTATAGAAATAAAAATTCATATGATAATTAGTGACTTAGTATGGATCAATTACTACATAATAGAAATAACATGAAATATAGAGACCTATAAGTAAGAGATAACATCATAGTCATCAACTTTGTTATCCATAAAACATGAAATAAATTGAGACAAAAAGTAATGATATAATGATATTGAAATAAAGAGAAAGAGAAAGAAAAAGGGGGAGCAAATCAATTTTTATGTTGTTTGGCACTAAGATCTACATCCACGCCTTGAGTCATCCAGCTCAAGGATTCACTATAAATTTACCTCGGAACTTAGTTAGTTAAAACTCCCTCGCCGAATAAGAAAAACGAGCGGAGGCCGGGGCCGAATTTATTGAGCCCACAGTCATCCAGCTCAAGGATTCACTATTCTCTCCTTCGACCACTATCAGATGAGGAAGCATTTATTCATAATGGGCAATGAAGAAATTCTACACCTTTTTTCACTCTATGTGAGAAGATTTTTTCTTTGACCCGCTTGTTTGTCCGCACTTTCTTACAAGAAAATATTTTGAGATCTTATTAATCTCTAGAAAATTTAATCAAACAAATACTTTTCACACGCACCACCAAACTTTTGAGGACTAAGGTTGTTGAAATGTGAAAACAACCAATTATTAAAAATCATCAAATTGCTAAAGTTGAAATCACCAACAACGTGATCAAAAGACTTACAAAAAAAAAGTAATTAAGAGAAGCTAAAACATCAAGAGGATCTGGATCAATGATCTTACTTGCTGATCACCTCCAAGAGCCTAAGAACATCCAGAGAAGGCTCTGATGCTTTGAAAATATTTAATGATGGTTTTTGTGTGTACATTAGACTAGACATAGCTAAAATTGAACCACGATATTGGAAGATGCGGGTTGATCATTTGAATGGTATTTACTTTTGTGGTTGCTAGGATCAATAACATATGCTTTTCATAATTCTGTGTGGGCCTTGAAGCAGCTTGTGAAGTTTTGACAAAAAAAAAATTGTAAGATGAAAAATATGAAGAAATGCTTTCAAATTTTACCTTGTACCAATTACCACAAGCTATGGAATCAATCCAAAAATTCTTTTGTAAAGGGGTAGTAACAAGCATTTCTATCAAGATAATAGCCATTGACAGCCTGAAAAGCTTATAGCTGTCGTGGTATTCACTTGAAGCAAATTTTCAAAAGTTGATCCAAGAGAAAACAAAGTTGATTAATTAAAGTAATAAATTTGAAGCTAATGAAATGCAACCCAAATATGACTAACTGGTGGTTCCTCGGTACAATTAAATTGAGGAGGCCACTTAAGAATCCTCATCAGAAAAACCATCCACATAATAAGAAAAGCCTTGGGTAATCAATTTATAGTGATATTTTGATAAGATTATGATGGGAATCAAGAAACCCAATGAATAAATTTCCAATAAATCTTACATACACTAGTTTTCAAAAAAATCCTAAGACTGGGACATCCCTAAGAAATTGTGCTAACGATAGTGAAAGAGAAAGGATATGCGAACTCAAAGGTGTCATAAAAAAAAAGAGGGCAAGTTTAATGTGAAAGGTGTAAGGCGGCTTATGATAAATTGCAGAAGAATCTTGTTGTAAATATATGGAAAAATGTAAAGATGAAGCAAGATAAGTATCCTTCTTCCCTTTGAACAACCTAAACAAATGAATTAGGAGTATATGGCTGAGAAGAATTCATGAGTGCAAAGACAAATGGACGCTGCAACCACGGGTGGAAATCCAGTGCAAAATGAAGGTGGTGGATCGTAAGTGCATTCTACACTAGAGCATCAGGGCATGAGTTGAAAAAACCTAGCGTGAGTAACCCATGCATTGGGGTGCAATGATGGGATACATGGAGCAGACATAGTCACTAGGTGCTGGGGCATGGGGATGGGATGCAGGGAGCTAACGAAGTCGTGCAGGGCCCTGGCGCTAGGATGGGATGCTCCTTAATTGATGAAGCTGTATACCTATTTCATTATCGAGAACTTAGACTTCGTTTGGAACGGCTTTTTTACTGCTTTTTAAAGTGAATTTTTAGTACAAATTTTTAATTTTTGTACTAAAAAGCTGCTTTAAGAAGCAGAATGAAAGCGATCCCAAACGAAACCTTAACCTATGAAGCTTTACATCAATATAAGTACTAGGAAATGTAATAGTTATCATAATTGGTTGTTTTTCTTGAATTAAAAAGATTTTATTAGGTTCTCCTAAAAATTATTTTCCTCTTCAATTTGGCTGGAAAACTATTTAGGAATCTACAGTAGTGTATTTTATATATTCATCCTATTTTGTTTAATATTGAAGTTCAAGATCATAGGCATTAGGGTAGCTTTCAATAATCTGCTTGTCTTATTAAAATTTTTCTGCCAATAACATGTGCTTTAGTCTACTAATTATGAAAAGCATTGAAATTGTATTTGGAGTTTATTTCAGCAATATACATTTTTTTTTTTTAATTTCTTCAAAATATCGATAATATGCACTCTTTAATATTACTTCTGTGCGGACTCTAATGTGCCTTATATTTTAAAATTAAACTTAAATTATATTTTCCTACCTGAAATGCTCTAAAGTCTAATTGAGATCTCTCCAGGTACTTGCACGTGAGATGGGCTACAGACTTGTCTAACATTGTGGTCTTTGTTGGTGAAAGTGGCGACACTGACTATGAAGGATTGCTTGGAGGAATCCACAAAACTATAATACTGAAGGGAGTCTGTAATACTCCAAAACCTCCAGTTTCAATCAGAAACTATGCCCTTGAGGATGTTGTCGCATTCAACAGCCAAAATATTGTTAAAACCGAGCAAGGCTTTAGCCCCGCTGAAATATTGTCTGCTCTGCAAAAGCTAAGTTTACTGAAAGACTAATTCCCACCATTTTACTTAATATAAAGCAATCCCTACACTCTTTCTTTACTTCAATTCTCTTATTCAGTCTCTGTACAGTCAACTTGAATATCTTGAGTTGTTCCCTGTGCAGTCCTGAAACAAGGCATGTGGTTTCTTCATGTCTTCTAGTCAAAATTTTACTGCATATTCTCATGTTTTCCTTGATTCCTATCTTGTTCAATCTGAGTTATTCAAAGCCTTATTACCTTATCTAAAGCCTTATTTGTTGTTCATGTAATAATTAAAACACATTTTGCTCCTTGTAATTACTTCTTAGTTGCAAGATATCCAGCAGTAGTTGTATTTTGAAAGGATCCTTTCTTTTTAAAGGCCTGCTACACAATCACAGCACTTTGCGACGTGCAAGGCTTGACAGCTACAGCTGACCAGAGAACTTTCTGAATCTCCCATGGCGTATTCCTATAGCTTTTGTATTTATGTCGTACAAGTATGAAGGGATATGGCAAAAATTATCAAATGATTTGGCCTTTTTGTAAGTTTTTGTTTTGTGACGATTTGTCAACTATTATATCAAATTCAATTCTGATATCTGGTTGAACCACACTGTGATGACTCCAGTATTTGTATTGTTTTATATAATGGCATATAATATTAGATTTATTTTGGAGATACTCTACTAAATGATTTGGGAATATAAGGATTCTTTCAGTTTGTGGCCCTTAGGGATCTTTAGTGCCATGGTTTTACTTTGCTTTGAATGTTGGATTGCTTGTGGAGAATGGCTTTAATTTTTTTTTTGTTTTTTTGTTTTTTATTTCAAAACCATATTATATCGCTCTCAGATTTTTTTTTGCACTCAAATATGAAGATTAAGGTTTTGTTTGGGACAACTTTTCTATTGCTTCTTAAAGCAAATTTTAATAAAAAATTATAATTTTTTTAGTAAAAAGTTGTATTAAGAAGCATTAAGAAGCGTCTCAAATGAAGCTTAAATATACATTTGTACATGCAAAATTGGGAAATATATTTGTGATAGATTTGTACAATATATGGGGGCATTGATGAAATAAAACAAAAACACATCAATTTATTTTCTCATTATTATGAGTTATTTTGTGTGAAATCTAATGAATTATTTTTAACATGTATATTAAGTTCACTAAAATAGTCACTGCCATATAGTCATTAGGAAATGAATACACCAAATGTTGAAAAGTTAATAAAATTCTTAGAGTCTTGCTTGAGTCTTAAGGATGTTATAATTACTACATGTGTCTAAGGATTTATATATTTAGTTTATTAAGTTATACTTAGCTCCTTAATTTTACTCAAGAAAAGAATATATATGCATATTTCATGAAAATCACATGACATGTCTTCATTTCAAAATTGAATATACGTAAATTACTTAACATTGCATTTTGTGGATTACCTGAACACATATTTCACAACTCTAAGGTTTTATTTGAGATGGCTTTCTTACTGTTTTTTAAAGGAACTTTTTAGTGCAAAATATTTTCTTAAAGTAAAAAAAATTTGTACTAGAAAAATATTTTAGGAAGTAGGAAGAAAATTGTTTCAAACGAAGCCTAAAGAACATATATTTGTTGGAGGACCCTATAGGATTTTGATTAAGAAAATTAAAATGTAGTTTCTTTGTGTTATATTAATTTATAATAAGATAAGTGGAGGCATGTGGTATCTGAATAGTCAGTGCACCAATTAACTATAGAAATAAACTTTCAATTCTAAAATCTATGGATGGTGGCAAACCTACTCTTGGCAAGAATGCTACTAGGGGAGTTATATGCATGGGTGATGTCGGTAAGAGCAAGTATTTAAATATCCTTATAGTAGATGGTTTAAAATACAAATTACTTAATATTAGTCAACTTTATGATAATTTAACATTATCTTCTTTTGTCATCTTATTTGTTAAAATTGAATAAAAAACTATCATAAAATGTCAACAGATCAATAGTGTGCATATTCTTGATATTAATAATGCTTGTAGGACTAGTAAAATCACTTGTCTGAAAACTATGTTAAATGAACCATAGTTATAAAATATGAGACTGTATTATACCATTATGCACATGATGAGAATGTTCTCTCATCTATACATGGATAGGGGTATACCTAAATTTGATTTCACTAAAGACCATTATTACAAATCAAGGGTACATGCATGAATACATAGTCGTGCAATGATAATGTGACGAATAAAAGTATCATCCCATAGATATCATGAATACCAACTAATGAAATTGGTTTGATTTAATATCTATTCAAACAAGCAAAATAAAGTGATGATTTGCATACATAAAGAAAAAAAACTATATAAGAAAATAAATTAGATAACTTTTTGGGTTTTAAAATAGGCTAGATAGGTCTAATGGTTAGATTTCACAAGGGTTCTTTTTACGAGTTTGGTTGTAATATAATGAAAAGATATATAAAATTTTCCTTTAATCAGATCTACAATGGATTCTACATTTTTCTAAAAAGCCTAGTTGCTAATTTCTCTGCACAACCTCCCTATTTCTTGATGATAGATTCAATGTAAATATATTTCTTTTATAAGAAACAAGAGAATATTTCATTACATGAGTTTAATGCAAATGTCTGTATTTGACGATTCATCTTGATAAGTCTGTTCTCCACCTCTCAATTTCAAATAGATCACATAAACTTCAAACTGGTGACCAATTAATTACAAGTGATCAAGCACAAGATAAAATATGCAGCTATGGTAAGGAATTAAAACTCAATAGACATTTAATACAAACCCTTAAAAATATAACTACTTACATCCAATCTTTATAAATGTAGTTTAGTTCATATTGGAGTGAAAGAACATATATAACGAAGTGCTTGATCTCAAAAATAAACATGAAAAATTAAAAAGAAAAAAAAATTAGTTTGGGGAATCTCACCCCACGTCATCTTCTCTATGCCTCATCTTCTTGTCTAACATTTATCAAAAACTTCATCCATGCTCTATAAAAAATATGTTCAATAATGCCCCAAAAGACCAAAGTTTCACCTTTTATTTCCTCCTCAAAAAATCATAAAATATAATGCAACTTTTAGCCTCAATATGAGTTTGGTGCCTAATCACATGCATAGGCACCACATTAGGAGCTTAAGTGTTTGAATGGCTCTATGAAAGTGGGACATAAAGTCTAAAAAAATGAGTTTGGCACCTCCGTGCTAGGACTCGTTCATAGGCGCTGTGTTCTATCTATGGGCTCAATTTTCTCTATCCCTAGGCTGAAAACAATTTGTTCTTGGGTGCTTAGTATTAGGTTAGGGATTTTGGGAGTCTAACTTGATGCTTGAGAATTGATTTTAGGTGTCTTAGTGTTTAGCTCTCTATACCATAGTTTAAAAAAATTACTTTTGGGTGTCTGTCCATCTAAGATAAAATTTTACATCATATATTGCGTGGATAACTCTAATTACTCATTTCACACATCACATATATGAAATCTATCAAAAATCAAGCTCATCTATAGAAATCAAAATATTTGCATTAGCGTAATGAATTTCTTGAAATTAAGCAATAATAAGTGCAAATATTAAACCTTTAATCTACGAAAAAAATGCATAAAAATCACGTTTATTAAGTACCCCCATAGTTAGATCTTTTCTCATCCTTAAGCAAAGCAATAAGAAAGCATTAAAAAAAAGAACTCAATCAAAATATAAAAGGTAAAATAGTTAGTTACATTGCATACTTTTTTCCTTAAATTGTATTAAATATTAGGGACAATCATTTTTGATAATTAGTCATGTTTATTATATTTTTGTAAGCATTTTTTTTTATAAGGACATTTGTACACTTTCACCTCCTTTTCTATACAATACTGCCTTATACTTGATGTGGTGGTGTATAAATAATATAATTTAAATTTTTTACAAGATTGAAGCTGCATCACACATCCATTCTCAAAATTATGTGCATGCCTCAATTTTACCTACACATCACTCACTACTTCAAACATGCTTATGATATATTGAGACAAAATATGAAGGGCTGTTGTGAAAAGAAAGTATATATTAGACAACAATTCCTATTCTATTGGGTTGGGATGACTTTCATTCCCATTTTCTTGAGCGTTTCCCCACTTTTTTGTATTGATATTTGATATACCAAACAGAGAATAATCTCTTTCTTTGTCCAAAATTTTAACTAGATAATCTTGTGTTTTGTGATTGTATAGATAAATTTTGGTTTTCTTGCATAATTCAAGAGCTTATAGTTAAGGCAATTTCTTTCATGCTCAAATTAGAAATATATGCATTAAACAATCTATAATTAAAATTTTAATTCATGGATGATTCATATTAGTTCAATCAATATGTAATAGACAAGGCAATACACTAATTAATTACATGTCGTTTGAATTGCATGAAAAAAATTCCATTTATGATTTAATCTATGTATTTAATTCATCTTTCACAAATACAAGCCATGTACTTGAAATAGTACACAAACAATAGCCAACAAAAAAGCACATACTTAGTCCCCCCATAAGAAAAATAAAAATAAAAATATGAGTGCAAGGAAGAAAAATGTAGACTGAATAGGAATAATGCAACACAATAAAGCAGAAATAAGATATTAATGTACTTTTAGGTTCTATGCTTAAAAAATATTAATATTAATACACTTCAAGGAAGAAATGCACAACAAGAAACAAAAGTAAGGTAAGCTAGTGGCACTATTAATACACTTTGTTTAAGTGGCTAGTTAATTTTTTAGATTTAACACACATTTACTAATGCTTAAAATTTTCTATAATGTACTTACAGGTTTCCACAAAGGTTTACACAATTCCATAAAGATAAAAAGGTTATGGAGTCTAAAAAATAATTATCATAATGTTAATTTCAGGAGACTTTTTATAATAATTTTAAATTAGTTTGAGTCAATTAATGATGTATTATGTACAGCCATGATTACCTATGCAAGTACACATTCACAGGCATCTTATAGGTTACATTTTTGTTGAGAGAGGAAGGAGTGCTCTCTCTTACTCAAGAGCTAGAAATAAGCTTAGCATTAGAGGATGACAGACCAGCTTTAACCACCACTTCCAGGCAATTCCATCCCCAATAAGGGCAACCTCAAAAGTTCCTTTCCTAATAAGGAAAACCTTTATCTTTCCTAACTAGAGTCAAACCTCCCATGTGAGACAAATTAATGTTTAAGATAATAAACTATATCTCCTCTGCAAGACATCTTGACTACATCTAAGTGCTGCCCAGCTCCTCTCATGAATGGGGAGACCTCAGAATGACTTCTGATCGGCTTGTTGTTATATACTAACCTAACATTCTGACTACATCTAGACACTACTCACTCCTCTCATGATAATGGGGTGACACTACAGGAAAACCTGATATTACCGGCGGACCAAATTCGCCAGTAATACAGAAAATACGACGGAAAGCTACTGTTTCTAGTGCATTTCCATTGGATTTTCATGCGCCGGTTCAACACGCGCCGGAAAAATATTTCTGACGTATATAATACACCGGAAACCTTTATGGTGCACTCTCCGATGCATTACCGGCGAAAAATGTGCTAAATAAAAGGCATTTATCACCAGATTATTCTGGTGTTAAATACACCAGAAATTGCGGCGTACCTATCCGCCAGAAATACCGGCGAATAAAATGCCATAATTTATGCTGCAACTAAAGCTACGACTTGTTACCGACGCTTTATCCGCCGATATTCCCGGCGGATATAAAACGCCGGTAATAATACATAAATTCATTGTATCGTCATTTCCGGTGAATTACCGACGCCAAATCTGCCGGAAACCTCTAGCAATAACAAAGAAAAATGCCTTCCCAGGCAGCTATCAGATTTCCACACCTGCAAACATATACAAGCAATAGTTCCACAACACAGATCTATACATCTCAGATTTCAAGAACTTCAATAAATACTTAAAAACATAAATGTTCGTTAACACAGATTGTTCACTAACATCAACCAACCAATATTAAAAATATCACAGATTGTTCATTAACACCAATTATTCAAAAACTTAAACAAGTTCATATGACATTGAAAAAACTAAACTACTCTAAATCCGTGGACTCATCCTAAGCTGGAGCTACCCCTTTTTCACTCAATTGCTCCCTCATTTTGCATAATTCATCCAACAACTAATTGTGTTGCTCCAGCATCTGCATTTATATCTGTGTTTGCAAATAAACTTGCCAATCAGCTTGTGATTTCCTTACTTGTTCTAGCTCTGCTTGAAGGGCACTTATTTGTTGATTATGTAAGGACTCATGTGAACTAGCTACAAAGCTGGATCCAGTAGAGGTCATCCCCTCGTATGCCTGAGCTTGCAAACCTAAACCATAAACCCTACCATGTTGCATTCCTCCAACGACTTGCGACCAGATACAGTCATGACCTTAGACTAGCTCCCTACCAAAGATGACTTGATCTATAGGTTCATCCTACTCACACTGTCTTTTATAATATTTTTTATTTCACTCGACACAGATAACCGAGCAACATTAAAGATAAATATTATTGTATCCCATACATATTCACTGATGGTGGGGGGAAGGGAAAAGGGACATTGAGATCGATATAGACATCTCTCTTAGATTGATGTCTTTCTTAACTCCCATCTTTGAGGAAAAAGACATGTTGTACTATTTTTTTTCTTTTTTCACTTAAGATCTATAGCGCATATCACTCACAACCATTATTATTGTATATATGGTTCGATATTAAATTTTTTTTCTTAATCCACATCTCCTCCCATCATCTATCTTTTTTCCTCCTGTATTATGACTTCATCATCTCCATCTCTTAGGCTCTTGGTCCACATGTGGATCAAAGTACGGCCTAACATCATACACCAAACAAAGAAGGATTCAATAGATTCCATTAAATTTTTAAACATTAAAGGCATGTGATTATGTCGATATTAAGTTTTAATTATTTTTAACAGTAACATGAAGTCATAGATTTGAGATATGAATAGAGATATCTAACCCTAGATTAAATTATTATTAAGATTTTGAGCTCCCTCTTTAAAAACCTAACTAGCTTGAGAAATGAGCCTCCACCTTTCCTTTGAAAAATTTTGTAGAGCTTTCTCTCATAGAAACCATGATGAAATCAAGTTTTTTAGTTTACCATGAGTTTTCCCTTCAAAGTTTGATAGGCAGTTTGTTTATTTTCTTCTTTCAATGGAAAATCTACTTTTAACAATTCAAAATTCATTATAATTTTTTATTTATATTATAAATACTTTTTTGTGGTATTCTAATTGAGGAAACTTGGGGGAGGTTAATATACTTACTGTAAATGGGGAGGTCATCTCAATGATGTGTTTGGTGTAAAAGCTTCTCCAATTAGAAGGTATAATAATTTTTTGTATGCAGGTTACGAAGAAATTCCTATGTATAGTGGACTCTATATGTGGATGTAGGCTACAGATAAACCATATAAAAATCATTCCCTATTTGTACAACTTATCTTTGTTGCACCATTTACTTAGTTTGAGCTTTTATTATTTTTTGCTTTTATACATCATCTAGTGGGGTGATGAAATCTATTATTTGAGTTTCTTGATATAAAATTTTCATTAAGTTTTAAATTATCTTAATTCACCTCCTATCCTAGGCATGTATCGATCAAAAATTGGTTTTATAGACATGACTCTAAGATTATTGGTTTTACAATAAAGAATAATCCTTCATAATATACATATGCATAATTTTGTGCTAAGTTGTATTTGTTTTGTTTATGTCTTTTGATTATAGTATTGGTAAATTTTTTTGAAGGTAATCAAAAAATGATTTTAAGTATTTAACATTATTAGACATCAAACATCTTTTTTCATGTAGATAAATATAATTTAATATATAATTTATTAAATGAACTTTATATAATAACTTAATTAAATAATGAGAAGATGAAAATTATGGTAGGTTGTCTGGTTGGAGCATAGAAGAAAAATTAGATTGCCCTTACTGCATGGAGAATACTAAGAGTTTCACACTAAAAGATGAATGAAAAAAATTTTTAGTTTGATTGTCATCGTATGTTCCTACCTACTGATCATCTGTTTAGGAGAAATAAGGAAGCATTTATTAAAAATAGAGTTGAGAGGTCACCTCCTCCACCCAGATTAAGTGATGATAATATAATGCAAAAAATTTTTGACTTTTAATTAATTATTAGTTTTCTAATGTTATCAGAGTGTAAATTTTTGGGATATGGTGTTCAACATAATTGGATTAAAAAAAATATTTTCTGAACATTATCATATTGAAGAATAAATTTGATAAGGTATAATCTGGATGTTATGCACATTGAGAAGAACTTCCTAGATAATATTTTTAATATAATTATGGATGTTAAAGGTAAGAGCATAGATAATGTCAAAGCTATGACGGACATTAAAGAGTACTAGTGGCAAAAAAATCTAAAGTTAGTAAGAACCATCGACGGTAAAATAATGAAGCCCAAAGCACCTTACTCTTTTACATTAGACCAAAAAAGATCAATATGTCATTGATTTAAAATTTTAAAAATACATGATGGCTATGAATCAAATTTAAGCCGATGCGTAGACCTTAAATCTATGAGGTTAGTTAGACTTAAAGGTTATGATTGTCACATAATTATGGAGGTTCTCCTTTCAATCATAGTAAGTATGTTACCATATTATATATCAAATCTGTTGACTGAGCTTAGCATTTTCTTTAAAGACCTATGTTCATCTAAACTGGCGAATATGCTTTACGGAGGAGTGAGGAGAACATACAAATCATCCAATACAAGTTAGAAAAAATTTTCCCTCATATTTTTTGATTATATAGAACATCTTCCAGTCCATTTACCTTTAAGCTAGAGTTGGTGGACCTATATAATATCGTTGGATGTACCCTTTTAAGAGGTGAAATGTGTTTTTATTAAGTTATCTTAAATATTTTTGAACAAGTTAAAAAAATATGTTTACTAACTTGATAATTGTAATTATTTAACATATATTTGAACAAGTTGAAATAAATATGTTAAGAATAAAGCACGACTAAAAGGATTGATATGTGAATCATATTTATCTCAAGAAATCACTCACTTCTTCTCCTACTAATTTGAGCCTCATGTAAGGAGTACAAGAATAAAGATTGGTCATAACATGGACTTCGATGTTGAAGAACAATTATAGGCTACACTATCAGTCTTTAGAAGTCATGGAAAGCCTAACGATAAATGTATTGAATGTTTTCTCAATGATTTAAAAATCAAAGCAACGACTTTATATATACTACTAAATAGTGAAGAAGTCCAACCAATCTTAGAGTAAGTTCTTCCATAATCTGTAAAATGAGTAATCTTTATTTGAAATACTAAAGTATTATTTGGCTAATTTGTCACCAGTTATTTCATAAGCGATTTGCCTCTAACAGATACTACAGATGTTGAGTAAGTTATTGCAAATAAATTTTTAGCTTGATTTAGATCTTATATAAGCCCTTAAATTTTAAAATTTTTATTTGAATTATATCTTATTTAATACTAAAAACCTTAACATTTATAAAAAAAAGGTACATAATACTGATAATAATTGTTTTGATAAATATATGCAATCACTAGTATGGAAAACAATGCAAAAAGTAAAGACCTGACCAATACATATAATGAATGGTCTCAAATTTCATTCCAATTCATGGAGTGAAGGAAGAAAAATTAAAAATTGTGGAGCATGTGTTAGAGAAAATACTCATGAAATAGATGAGTGTGATTATTACGATATTCTGAATGAGATTCTTGACCTGGAGTACCTAGGCGAAGATGAGAATTTTGAATGTTTGCTTTAACTTTTAATGAAATGATCTAGTATAAAATAGAGGCACAAGGGTTTCTCCTGCGTATGATTTAGTAGACGTAAAATATAGTAGAAGATACAAGAAGTTTGATCCATTTGTATTAGCAATTCAAGCTGTTTAAGTTTATTGCAACAAATATCATAGTAGTTGTATGGAAAAATAAGATTGGCTAGTTGTCATAAAAATAAAAGTATAGGGGATAATTGATCAATAATATATTATGGCAACTACACATCAAGTTGATGAGATATCAAATTATAAGTTTGTTGAAATTAAGGAGATGCCAACTGTTAGGAAAGTTACTATTTACATATTTTACATCAAAAGTTGGTTCCGAAAATTGCAGAACGTTGCCAGAAACTGCCATAGTCGGTTCCCATTGTCCTGGACGAACAGGACTTCGTCTGGACGAAATTTTTACAGAGAGCAACTCGCCCTGGGACGAAAATGATTTTGTCTGGACGATCATGACTTAGAAAAATTTTCCAATTCAGTTCCTGTCCGTTCCATTGCTCTTACAAGGAGATAACTGATCTGATCGTCATGTATGAACAATGTTTGTCCCGTACGATCAGTCCAAAAACTTTTTCAAGATCTCCATTAGTGTGTGAATTTATTCACTCAATTACAATCACTCCCTCTCAAATTTAATTCAAATAAAAAGTACAAGCTTCAAATTCTCATAGTATCTCATGCTGAATTTGATTTGAAGTCTTCGTAGTCTGGAGTTTGATTTTCCTGAAATATTAGTACACACAAGAGAAAAAACAAATCTTCCAAAAAATATTAGGAGATAATGACAACTAACACATAAAATAATAATATTTAGGAACTCAATCCAAAAAACTATAGGCAAGTTACAACGAATGTAAAAGACATGGCAAATAGCAGCACTTTCCTAATAAATCTCCACCATTTTTTTTGATGACTGGTCAAAATAATTATGTTGTATAATATTTCCTACGAAAATTCTAAAAATCTCTAAACGTCCCCTTGAGTATTAATGAATATTTTATGAAAAACCAGAAGAGGCATTAAAATTATTTTTGTTTTCAAAATTTTAAGAAATAACAAATAAAAAAAAAAAAAAATAAACACACAATACATCTAAACAAAGACAAACACAAAACAAACAACCAAAAAAACAAACAAAAAAACATAACAAACAAAAAAACCACACTAAAAAACGTTCCAAAAAACAACCAGTATTAATAAGCAAAAAATATAGTCTTTATCAAGTAATACACTAAAAAGTAACAAAATATATCCAAATCCACATAAATATAAACAAAAAATAAAATAACAATACAGAAAAAGACCACCACAATATAATAAAAACAAAAAAACAAAAACAAACCACCATAAACACACCGATACGAATACACGAAGACACACAAACAATTTCTCCCCTCTATTTGACACTCTCAAAAAAAGTGATATGAAGTAAAATAGCCACTTGAGCCAATAGTAAAAGCAGATCATAAATGAAAATTCATTTAAAATTTTAACCTTTAAAGTGATTGACATAAGGTAATGGCAAATAAAATTAAAAAATTAGCCAAATCATATCAAAAATTCATAGAATTTAAAACGAGATCATACATAGAAACTAAAAAGAATTTATCAAAACAGGTATATTTTAGACCATTTAAGATTAGAGAAAATCATTGTAAAAATGATGATGATAAAAATTTTATATTTCATAAATTTCATATGTAATATAAATGTACACAAGATCAATTTGAATTAAGAGATTAAAAAATTAAAGGAAAAGAAATACACCATCACATGGGCGCATTTTCGGCGCATCTTTTTTCAATTTTGTCGCACATTTTTTGTAGCATCTTTTCACTTGTTGGGCTTATTTTTGTGCCTGTTTGTTCAACATTGCAAATCATTGCGCATTTCTTTCTGATTTTTCTGTACACTTTTGTATAATTTTCAAGAGATAATCTAGTATTTCTTTCCAAAATCAAGTAATCTAAAATATTCCAAAATTTTCTTAGTGCATAAATATTAATGATGTGAAATAAAATAGAGAACAATATCAATAAATATCAATATATGTATTAAGAAAACATCAAGCAATGACGGGAAAAAAACATATCATTTTATAAGATTCACACTGTAGTCGCTCAACTTATAGTAATAGAAATGTTAATTGAAGAAGAACAATTGGAAAAATGATTCGACTCTAAACTAAATATTTATTCTTGAAGTTAAGTTAATACATCAATGCTTAATGTATAAAAATAAATCTAAATTCTTGGAAAATTTAATTTTTTATGGTTGCAGTTTCAAAGATAGCATTTTATAAGAATTCATGATGAATGATTTTAAATGTGATATTTTGTACAAATAATTATAATCTTGATGTCTATATTGAGAACAATTAAATCAAATCAACAGTAATCGAAAAACCACATTTACAACTAAGTCTAACAAAATGCTAAAGCAATAAAAAGGAACATAAAAATATACGATAAAACAAATATAAATATGAGTATACAAATTAACTTACTAAAAGATCTTCATATCTACTCACTATATATTAAATGTCTCTACGAAACAAGAAACATTGGAAGCTAAAAGATATTTAAAATGTATATCTCTTAAAAAAACCTCTCATTAAAAATATCACTATCATAGACAATTGTATGATAATAGAAGATATATAATCTCATAATACAAAGAAACACATAAAAACGATAAACTTACTTTAACAAAGATTTAATTACATATCAAAACAATTTATCATGCAGTTAAATTTGTGTTTTGTTGATAGTGCAAATGTAATTAATTACAAAAAGCAGATGGTACATAAACAAAGGGTTTAATGAAACAAGTTGTGGGATATCATTTTGACTACGTCTGATTGAATACCTATTTATGGTCTTGATGAATTCAAAGTTACAATCTAGATAGATATATACCCGACACTGAGAGATACATTTTTTGTCTTTATACCGTATGATGTTTTCCTGAGTATTTATAGAATTATTATTGACCTTATGGTCACTTAGTCGCTTATATCGTATTAGCAGGAAGAGTTCTTCAAGGAGGTTAGGAGCACTTACTTTTTAGCACTATGCTGCGAGGCATTTTCCCTTTAACAAACAAAAGGAAGGCTCATATAATTGTATATTATAAATTTCCCTCTATTGATCACGTGATTAGCTGAAAAGGTAAGTTTATAAGTAGAAACTACTGTTGAAGAAGCCCGACTCTGAAAGGAGTTCGTAAACCATGAGTGTGCTATTATATATCTTATTTATATCCATTGTTAGTGTCGAATGACCCTGGATTACATCACTAATATCTATTAAGCCTTCTAGTCGTGTACTTATATCAATTTGCTGTTGCTTTATAGAAATTCAGCCAGTGATTGTCAGCCTTTGTCTAAATGCTATCACACAATAGTGTCAACTTATTATACTTCACAACTGATTCTGTTGTCAGAAGTATTGTTTTATGACTTTTATCCGCTCTAGGCATTAATTAGTTTGTCACATGCATTTCCAAAACCGATAATTGATCCTATTTGACGCGACAAAATTAATTGTCCGCGATATAAACAGATTTATTCGATTGTATCTGTATGAATTTACTATGATATCGACGGATTTATTTATATTGAATGGATTTACAGAGCGCAATGAGAATGGAAGTTTCAAAAATTTTTTAACTCAAATTAAGTTTCACAATTCAGAAACGATTATTTTCCATTTGAGAAATTTTATTGGATTCATAATAGCGAAACTAGATTTTAGGCACTGACGTTAATCATTGTGAACTAGTAAACAACGTAGAATTTTAAATTGACTTATTTTTAAAGTTTGAAATTCTTTACTTAAGAGTCATGCACCATAGCACGATATTAATCCTACTTGATATAATCAATTGCATCACTGTAAATCTTATCAAGCACATGAATACATCGAATAAGATACGTCTATAAAAGTACTATGCTAGTACTAAATACAGAGTGTATATTCAAATAGTCAATGTTGATCACAAGTTGCATGCGCAAATTAACGAACAAAAATCAACCACTTGCAAATTGGCTTGACTTGATACTAAGTACGACTTATGTTTTTTCATATAGATAACTTGAATAATTACTGTCCTCCAAAGTTATCTATTTTCCACTGTAATTCTGTTCTTTTTATTTTTTAGCTGATGTAATCATTGTGAGAGAGAATTCTCGAAATTATATATTCTTACAAATGATGAACACACAGAACATCACCATACTATTCACCAACATGATTCAGTGAGTATTATTCAAGTATCATGTAATTTCAGGCAAAAATTCGTTCTAATGATTATCTTCTCCATCACTATACTCCATTCAAGAAAAGGTGTAATCAGAAACGTTTTTGTATTACTCATCACTTTAGTAATATACATGAACGCGGTAAAATGAGATAATCCTATTCTTGAATCATTGATTGCACGTACATTCCGACTATGATTACAATTTTGACCTTTTATGAACTTTTATTAATATTTAAGATAAGTCTAGAAACTAATTTTCTTCGCTAACTTATCGATTGAGGAATTTAATTATTTTTGTGCTAGATTATTGTTTATGCATTGATTATTGTTTATGTACATATATTTTTCGTATCTGCATCGATTCATGATCATGTGTTAGTGATGACTATAATTGATTTGATTGAGAATTGACAATACATAATTATTCCGTACCGTGCTTTGATTTCAGTCCGTAGGTTTCTGGTGACCTACTGGGCTATTTAAGCCTCATTATGTGGTTAAATTGATTTCAGGTCAGAGCCCACCAGCCGTTAAGCTTCTTATCACGGATATATCTTATTCACCATCAGTCCACGTCGTAGCAGTGTGTAATCTGGAGAGAAGTACAGGGGCATTGTTTTGTAGCACCGTTAGCGCTTCTGACATCCCAGTCAGAGACATGCTCGTACTTATTCTCTTATCTGGACGCCACTGGCAGATTTGAGATAAGTAATAAAATGTCGTAATGATGGAAATTATACGTTTTTGCAAGAGGTGTTATCGTTTTCTTTATTATTCTTATATAATCAATTCATCGAGCCATCGGAGAAACACATCTGCAGGATTATTGAGATGACTGAGAAAGATGAGAGGAAGAAGAATCGTTATCCGTGGTCGCAAGCGCAGGCGAGAAATCACTTGCGATGACTATTAGAATGTTATTACTTAGGAGCAAGATGCGCCATCTATCTATTCAGCTCAGTATACGATTGTCTTATTATATTATCGTCATATTCATACTCAACAAGTTTGGCTATTCTTTGTGGTTTGGCCACCTCTCCCGCAAAAGAATCTTCAAAATAAATAATAACAGCGTTTTCTTATTAGTTTCAAAATAACATAATAAGTAATAGAAGATATATTATAATATATTTTTTGTTTGAGATATAGTTATATTATGTGATTGTGGCTATTTGACAACTCTAGTAGGACAGCTAGTGGTGGTGCCGTTCACTATGGTACGCTCTAGTGAGTAAATAACCTCTTAGAAGAATAGATGGTAAGCTATATATGAGGTGATTTATGAGGTGTGGTGAGGTGGAAGTAATATGAAAGATTTCGATACTTTTAGTAATAGCGTGGGACTCTTATTATGCTATTTTGATTATGGGATAGAGATGATCCGCCCACTTGTACTAGAGTGATGTCTTGTCAATAGTCACCTTTCCTAGAACAACAGCTTCTTTGAGGCAAGCGCCTCTCCTTTATCGAAGCCTCTCCTATGGATGAATTAGATGAACCATTCATTATTCAAATGAGTGTTATTATTTATCTGTCTCGTAAGGAGCCTCAGATGCATATAAAGTATACAAATCTGTTAACGCATACTGAAATAAAATATGAAGAATGTGGGGGAGTGGAGATTTATTAATTTATATTTAGTGACTGAGATTTATTTTCCAAATTTATTTATTTTTTTATAAATCCAAAAGGTTTTGCCGCCAGTGGAATCCTCCTTCGACAGGATTTTTATTTATTATTTATATTTAAATCGGCAATGAGGAAGGAAAATAATAATTATCGACCAGTGAAACTATGGGAGCACGTTAATCCAGGACCCATCTGACTCAGCAATCGTGGACGTATCAGACACGCGTGTTACAGCCACCACGTGACTCGGAACATGTGCGCCCATCTAGCACTTTTTGCCAATGGAACCAGTTTACTGTCATCCAAAACCAATCAATAACCCCGTCCACGTGTACGTGCAAGCCATTTAGCTAAATGCGATTCTTCCGTATTAACTTTACCTCCCTGGCGGTTATCATTACCATCAAAAGATTCACCAGATGTATTGTTAAGATTCCGCGTTTTCAGACCAATAGCAAAAACAGTGAAGAAATAACACACTAGATACGCGCCCGCATCGTTTCTGTAATGTTCATATTTACAAACGTGGGCATACATTGGAGAAGTTCTTAAAGAAGGAATTTTTTTATCGGGCGCGTAAATTTTAAGCAATGGGTCCGTACGAATCCTCTGATTTATGGCCGAGAATCCAGTCCGTAATCTCCGAGGACCCACCACCACGGCGGAAGCCGCCATGC